>NW_010164142.1:0-797 GCF_000695765.1 Mesitornis unicolor
GATGGGGAGATGAGATCCTGGTGTCTTCCCTGCACATCTATAGCTCCGGGTCGTGGTGAAGAGCAGGGGGGAGTTGAAGCAAGTTACAAAAGCCATGGGGTGTAATTACAGCCCAACGTCGGGCTGGGCTGCGTGAGGCAGCGTGTTTGGTTGTAAAGAGCTGATGTTTACGGAGAGAAAAGCTTTGAGGCACATTTCCACAATTAACGTGGAAATTCGTCAGGCTTACCGAAAAAAGTCCCGTTAAAAAATCGCGTCACCCAGCTTAAATGTGGGGGATTTTTGGCTTTTTACATTTGCGCCTTTCCTGTGGTGTTTGCTGAACCCTGCCCAGGCAAACCCAGTGTGAGAGAGCCCTGAGGGTCTCTCTGCTGGGGTGGGCATGGGGGGGTGTTGTGGGGCTGGGCAGGGGTTTAATTCGATGTTTTGGCTGAAATGGGCCCCTTGGTCGTTTATCTGCCATGCACAGACAACCCAGGAGCGACTCCATTGCTGGGTCTGGGGTGGTGAACCAGTAGCTCTGCCAATTTAAGCTGGTTTTTGGCTGTTCCGAGTGGGTCAAATAATAATCTCCTGCATGTTTCAGTGCGCTTTTAAACCTCAAAGCACTTCCCTCTGGCAGCATTTCTTCCTGCTCCTCAAAACTGAGGAATCCCAGCATGTCAGGAGTTGGAAGGGACCTGGAAAGCTCCCCCAGTGCAACCCCTGCCACAGCAGGATCACCACAGCAGTCACACAGGAACACGGCCAGGGCTTTGGGTGTCTGCACACAAGGAGCCTCCCCAAACTCTCTGGGC
>NW_010164142.1:1178-2918 GCF_000695765.1 Mesitornis unicolor
CTGAGGGCCCAGCACTGGCCACAAGATTGCAGCTGTGGTGTGAGCAGGGCAGAGCAGAGGGGCAGGAGAACCTCTCTGCCCTCCTAACAAGGTACCATTAGCTCCTCACAGTGGGTGCTCTCCTTTAAGGCCTTGGGATAAGAACACGGTGATTTTTGGGGGCTGACACTGACTTTGCTGTGTTTTTCTCCCGGCAGTGCTGGTGATATTCAACCACTACCTGGCGTTCCAGTACTTCGCCGAGGAGTATTACCTGTTCTCTGAGGTGAGAGGCCTTTGGGACGGAGCCCGTGCGTGATTTTTCCAGCCAGCACAGAGCTGCTGGTGCAGGGGGGAAGAAGAGGAAAATGCCATATTTTGCGGTCAGCGGTGAGATGCGCTGGAGAGGCTTGCACAGCCCTTCCCTAGGGGCTGCTGTTCCCTCGCAAGCGCCGGGGAAGCTGCGGTTTCTCTTCTCAGGGCTCTTTCAGGCAGCTCCAGGGCAGAAGAAATACTCAGTCTTTGTATTCCTGAAAGGCTAAAAGCTAGGGAAAATAGCAAATAATACTGGGTTTTACATTATTTTTATACGAGCTCAAGCGCAAATCGCTTCCCTTTTGGCGTAATCGCTCCTCGTTATTTTTACGTCGCCGATTCTTCCGTCTCGTTGCCCCTGCAGCTGCTGAGCCCAAGGTCCCAAGTCACCAAGGGCCTTGTCCGGGCCCAACGGTCCCAGGTTTTTAGCACAAATTCCAAAAAGGAACAAGAAAACCTGCACCAGATCCGGCAAACGGGTGCCTGAATTGGGGAAAGCTGCTCCAGAATTGGGGGAAGCCGCTCCAGAACTGGGAAAACCAATGCCCAAACTGGGAAAACCGGCACCAGGACTGGGAAACGGGCACTGGAACTGGGAAACCCTGCGCCTGAACTGGGAAACGGGCTCCAGAATTGGAGAACCCACTCCAGGACTGGGAAAACCGGTGTCAGAATTGGGAACCCTGCGCCGGAACTGGGAAACTGGTGCCTGAATTGGGAAACCCACACCAGAATGGGAAAACCTGCGCCAGAATTGGAACCCAGCCACCTTTTCCTGGATTTTTAACGCTTCTCCAGCCCAAGGAGGCTGTGCCATGGCTCAGCTCCCTCACGTCCCACCCTGGGGCAGGAGGAGCAAGCCCAGGTCTGGGCACTTCCTTCTTGGCCCCGAAGGTGTGAAGCCTCATAACAGCCCAGCCAATTTCCTGGGGTTTTTAATTATACTCTTTAAACTGCTGGGCTTTGGGAGCGGTTTTCAAGCATCTAGGACAGGAGCAAGGGGTTTTCAGGCAGAAACTTGGGGTGTATCGTGGGGGGACACAGCTGGGGCTGGGGCAGCGTTTGTGGGCGTCAGCGTGGCCAAAAATGGGCGTGAAAGGCGTTTTGGCTCTGCTCTCACCACCTCTCTGCCCGCAGGTTCTCGCCTACTTCACCTTCTGCCTCTGGCTGATCCCTTTTGCCTTCTTCGTCTCCTTGTCGGCGGGGGAGAACGTCCTCCCCTCCACCGTGCAGCCTGGAGGTGAGCGCTCCTGATGGGTTTTGGGAGGTGCTGTGTGCCCAAACACACCCTGTTATCCTCACACAGCAGGGAAATGGGGGGGTATCTGCAGGTTAGGGGGCTGTTTTGGGGTTACATCCTGCATCTCTCCAGTCCTGGGGCCCTGCTGCTTCCCTACAGCTCAGGAAATGAGCACATGACACCAAGTTGGGAGGGAGTGTTGATCT
>NW_010164143.1:0-1017 GCF_000695765.1 Mesitornis unicolor
CTGACTCTTTAATGCTGGACTTCTTCCCTGCAGGAAAGAGGCCAGCGTTTAATCTCTGGAGTTTTATTTGTGAAAAGTGCATTAATGTCTGTTAAAGGCACGATGGGCTGCAGGCAGTGTTCAAACTGCCACTTGCCAAGTCACGTTTCGCTAATCATTTTTACATTTAGGTCAGAGAATAAAATTGCCACTGGAAGTTCTTGCAGCCAGCAAGGAAAATCAAATGCAATTATGTCAATGGCACCAATAAATATGGGCTCCTTAACCTGAGCTTTTAAAGGATAGCGGCTATGAGCTCGTATTCATAGCAGTCTAAAAGATAATTGCGCTCTGAATAAGTCAAATGGCTGTTTTATGGTGTACAAACTGTAGCAGTGAAGCTTTCTTTGATCTGCAGTCTGAAAAGTCCTCATCAAATTATTTTCAAGTCCACCATGGTAGTGGGAAGCTGTAATTCAGAGATGGAATTATAAAGAATTAAGAGTAAAAAGAGGGTTTGAAAGGATGAAACGTTAAACTTTTATATACTGTACAGTCTTCTTTCAAATTTAATGTGGCACTGAAAGACCCAAAAGCTCTGGATATCCTCTGTGCATGCAGTTTCAGCTTAAATCTGTGCATATTATTGGCAGAACCCTTATTTAAATAAGCAAAATTAAATCCTAGCTCTCGTTATGTGTATTTGTCTCATTTTTAGTGTATTATTCTAAGTTCAGTTTTGTTACACTCCTTTGGGTTAACAAACTTCAAAAAAATTGCCTGTACAAGTTCAATTGAAGGAACATATTTGACTACACCTTCCCATCCATCCCATTGAAGCATGACATCCCGTAACACTTCCAGAGTACTGGCACAGGATGGATTTGAATATGCAGTAGAAATGAACACTGTTCATCTTAAAGATATTTGGATTAAAAAGTGGAACAATTTAACAGAGTCACAGAGTCATTAAGGGTGGAAGAGACCTCTCAGATCATCCAGTCTAACATCAACCCAACCCCACCATGGCCTTAAACC
>NW_010164144.1:0-10063 GCF_000695765.1 Mesitornis unicolor
AGCCGCTGGGGAAAACAAAGCGGGAGGCAGGGGTGCGGGCCGGGGAGCAGGGCGGGCTCTCGGGCTCTGCGTTAGCGTCGCTGAGGTTTGGGTGTGTTGTTTTGGTTTGGTTTTTTTTTCCTTCCCTCCTGGAAGTTTCCTTCCTCCTTCCCTTTCTCCACCCCTTCCCCAGTCACTGCGTTTCCTTCCCCTTGTGTCTCCTGGTTAGGACTCCTACTCCATCCCGTCTCCTGAGAGAGGATAGTCTGCTTCCTGCAAGGCCAGGAGAGGTCACTGACAAGAATAATACACTTTTTCTCCCCAGAGCTGGGAATGATTTGGCAGTCTGGTCTTCCTGGCACATGCATCGGGTGTAGGCAACCCATAGGAGAGAGATGGAGGACCAAGAGATTTCAGGGCAGTGTTAGAGCTGAAGAGATGTTGGAGCTCCCAGATCTCTGCTCCATCCTCTAATGGCAAGACTTGGGTTTATCTGGGGCAGTCATCGTGTTCCCCGACCTTGCTCCCATGGAAGCCCAAGTTAGAGATCGCTTCCCATATCCCGTTACCTCATGTGGCAGGGCAGCATGAGCTGCTCCCTGTACCGCAGTGAAAGCAACAGATCTGCTCCTTAAACTGATGTAAAGAAATGGTTCTTCTAATAAGCGACTGTGCTAAATCATCACTGCTGCCTCGCACTGTTCCTGCTTGCACACACAGATTCAGGATAAAGAGGAAACAGGGGATTTCTGAAAGAGAAACCTCAAACTTCAAGAGTTAGCTTTAATTTAAATACATTTCAGTTTTAAAAGGGGTCAGCTAGAGGAGTTTCACTTAGCAGATGAAAAACCCAGGATAATTCCTGCAACATTTTGCAGAAGAAGCCTCGGGACAGTGTCTCTGAAAAGGATGGTAGAACATCCTTCATGTGTAAAGCCCTGGTAAGCCTCCAGAGTATGAAGAATGTCTGGAGAGTGGATACATGTACCAAACCTGTGCCTTTGCCCTTCCTAACTTGGGAGCAGGTGGGTGCTCTGCTGTGCTGGTCCCATACCGTGTCTGGACCCTCCGCTAGAATTGAATTGGCTTTTCCAGAGCCCTAACAGCCGGGAGGTTTTCTGAGGGCACATCACCTCTGGGAAGAATTGCCCTAAGTCAGAGCTCCCCACTGATTGCACGGAGACCGCTGCATTGCCGCTCAGCAGGAGCTCTTTGGGGTATTTCCAAAATGCTGCGTGGTGCAGTGGATACTGAGCTGGGCCCAGCAGCAGCGCCCAGTGTCCCTGTACAAGTCGGTGAGAATTCTGAGTAGATGCTTCTGAACTCGGGTGCGTTCAAAAGTTTCCTGAACACATCGACTGCGCAGCGCTGCTCCTCCACCAGCTCACCATCTCCACTCTGCCAGCTTCTCCAGGAGTCCGAACGGCTCAGGGAGTGTCCAGACAATCCAGACTAAACTTTGGTGGAAATGTATTTTAACAGGGAAAATAAAATGCATGATACAGACGTACGTTTGTAAACAAGTTGATTTTAAACAGGTTGTACTGGCGTACACCGACTCCCTATAGCACAGTAGTATCACATCCATTGCTGTTCCAGCCTCCAAAAAAACCCAATCCAGACAAGCTTTTAGTGGTCCTTGCAAGCATCAGTTGATGAGGTTTTGGCACTTAAAATCTTTAGATGAGAATCTGTTTGTGGCCAAGCACTGCCTGGAGTTTCCTCCACTGCCCCATTGATCTGCCCTCTCTGCTACTGAGGGTTCAGAAGTTAATTTCTGCTCCAATTCATTGGGCTCTTCCATAGCAACAAATAAGAAAGTTTGCCTCGGCAAACCTTAATGTATTTGTGTGTTCACAGTGCGGCCACACATCTATAAGTTTATCTAGTCTGGGGTTATGTATGTGTTCTGTTTCACTTTTATCATGTTAGAACTGATGAATGTGCTGTTTTGTTATCTAAACTAGGTCAGCGCGTTATTTTAGCTACAGAGTTGTAATATGCAGCATCACTGTAAATAGTCCAGGTATTTGGCAGCATAACGTTTCATTACAGATTCGCTTTTCTCTCAAGATAAAGAGTTTCAAGTAAAATAGGCGATTCATGACATTTTATTTACTTAATAATTAAGTCTGCCTAGGTTACACCACCTGTGTGTTACTTATACTCTATTTGTCATGTAGTGTTTTCTGCAAAACTTTTACAAGGCATTATAAAATGACAGCAATGGGATAATAAATGCTGGAATAAAATGACACTGGGACACAGGAGTCAATAGGAACGTGATTTCCCATTATCACAGCACACATCTGAAGCAGAAAGCTGTCCTTTAATCTCTCAGCAGAGCTTATTTTAGCCCGGAGCTGTGCTCGGCGGGGCTGTGGTCTGAAAGTGGTGGTGTTGGGTAGGACCGGGGCGCTCGCTCAGCGCAGAAGTCAGCGACTCGGCCTGGCTGCAGTGACCTGCACACAGCTTTTTGGTTGTTCGAAGCACACACGTGTGTGTGAGTGCCCCCGCTGCAGAAGTGCGATTTTGGGCACAAGCTTTTGGAATAAGTAAAGCTCTAAATACAGCTGTTCTTGAGGACTTTATACTTTTTGTCCCAGTTTGACCTCTATGGCGGTTGGTGACAGCTGCTCTCGACACACAGTGTCCTGACACGGATGCCACTCAAGGCTTTCCATACAGAACAATTTACAGCAGCAGCAGCACGGTTTTGTCTGGTGTTTACTGTGTGGAGCTCTGGGCTTCCTGCACTCCTTATTTTACCCTTGTGTTTCGTAACAGAAGTTTAGGCTGGAGATGCTGCTCTTTCAAAGTGAGCGTGCCCGACCCTGGCTCCCCTGGCCCACGCAGTGCGGTGTTTCTGGGCCAGCCATGACGGCCTTTGCTGCCGCTGCCTGGGCCGCGGGAGGCAACTGTTGCTGGTGTTTGGTTATCTTGTCTGACACAGCAGTCCCATTAATTTGGGCCATAAGGAGCCATCCTTTGGGTAACTTGCACATCAAAAATGTTTGGCTCAGCAATTGTCTTCTCACGTATTTACACTCAGCATACAGCAAAAGGAGACTTCAATCGTTGGTTTCTTGATACTGGCATTAGAGAAGTAGATATCATCTAAGCAATTGAAAGTAATCTCATTTAATAGTTCTCTGTAGGAATCGTAGTAGGATTGTTACTAGCTTGATCTGTAAAAAGTCCAGTCAAAGACTTTAATATGTGTAAATATATAAACGTGTTGTCCCGGTCTACCCTTCAGGAATTAGAACTGGTGGAGGATGTCTGGAGAGGGGAAGCACAGGACCTTCTTACCCAAATTGCACAGCTGCAGGAGGAGAATAAGCAACTGATGACAAACTTGTCTCACAAAGACATTAATTTCACAGAAGAGGAATTTCAGAAGCACGAAGGCAAGTTTGATACTTCCAATTCAGTACTTGCTTTTGTTATAAAAGCAATACTTTATCAAAATATTTTGACTGGATATTCTGGTGGTTTTTTTTCCTATAGATTAATGTAGGTCTGGGGTTTGGGCATTTGTCTGTTTGTTTTTTACCTGAATACATTCATCTCAATACATGATGGCACTGAAGATGTGATAGGAGGTGGGGGCAGGAGGGAAAGAAAAGCCTGGAAAAGTTTTTGTTTGGGCGAGAAGCATCTCTGAAGGTAAAGTCCAGCTCCAGGTTTTTTGTCTATCACTTTGTTCTCTTTAGTTTGCATTTTGCAAAAAACATTCTTAAGCCCTCCTTGTGTTTTCTAATACAAACAGAATAATCCATTCAGCAATACTTATTTCACACCATTACGCACAAGAATAAGCACAACTGTTGTTCTGTTCAGGATAACTGTAAAGCAGCAAATCAAGACTTCTTTGTCTGAACTGTATCAGTCCACCAGTGGAGATATTCTAAGAGAATATTGTGATACTCTCCTAGAATAGGAGGGACTGACTTTAGTTGGTTTGCCCACCTTTAGGGTTCCCTCACTTGTTTGGGACTTACGGCCAATTTAGAATAAGTGAAGAGATTTATAATCCAGGGGCTGGGTGAATCCTAAGGAGTTGAAACAACCGATTTGTGGGTAACTCCTGTGCGTAGCGTGCAAGGTCACTGGCCAGCCCGAAAACCAGAGCACGCACTGAGCCATTGCAGCTCTCTGATAGAGCATCAGAAAGAAGGGGATGTCCTTGGCCAGGTGCTGGAGGCCGGGGTCGATCAAAGGTTGCTGTAGGTGCCTGAAACTGTCCAACGCTGCAGAGGCTGCACTTTCTCCCAGCAGCTGAGTGCTGCTCACTGGTCCTGGGGAGGAGTATAATGAAATCTTCAACAAGTGAAGACTTTCAAACCTCTCAAGATCACGACTGTTTTAAAATAAGTGCAACACTTTCGATTTAGGAGTCAGGTAATGGCAGAGATGAGCTCAACGTCAGCCTTAAACTCCATGCAGAATTTCAGAATGGTGGTGGTGAGTCATGGACCATGAAGACTGTGACATCTTGGCATAGAGAACCAGCTTCCCCTTTGTTTTCTTTTCTTTTTTTTTCTTTCCTTGCAGTGGGTATCTAGCTCCCTACAGCTCATGTGCTTGAATTTAAATATAGCCATACTCTCCACGTTCAGCTAGCCAAGCAAATGCCAGGCATGCTTTTCCTGTTATTTTTACTGTGTCTGCCCAAGTATAATAATACAAACAAAACCCATGAACCCATTCCAGAGATCAAGGTCTGGGATCACTGATACTCTTTGGCCAAAATCATCAGTTTAAGTCAAATCACATTAATTTATAGCAATCCCATCTTCTTACTGGGACCTATTATATCAAACCTAACTGTTCTTTTTAGGAAATTCTGTTGTTAATGAATGGGGATATATTTGTCTCAAATGGCTTGTTTGGATAGTGTCAAAAAGCAGTCACGCTGGTTTTTTTGTCTCCATCATTCCATCTGATATGTGTAGAGTCTAGAGGGGCAGGTTTTAAAGCTAAACACTTTGTTATCTGGACTGACTTTGACCAGACTCCAGTCTTTGTGTGATTTAGTGTTGTGCTGATGTCTCCCCTTAGCGGCTGCCCCCTGGGATGAACAGCGTGCTGCCTCCTCCCCAGGCAGTCAGAGGAGTTGTTTTTAGCACAGGCGACAGAGGCCGATGATATGGGTGTGCAAGACTTTAAGATTCAATCCTTGCCAAGTAATAGTCCCATCAGAGTTCAGAGCACCTCACTTCAGCATAGTGAAGATGTTTATGGGAGAGGCAGAGAAAATCCTGTCTGAACAGGAGAGCTCTGAGAGCAGGGCTCCTGTGAAAGGACACGTGGCAGGATACAGACTGCACAGGGAGGGGTTAAAGATGAGTCTGCAACATCCACTAATGCTGCTCCTCCCTGGAACTGAGCACTGCTTGATGGTGCTGACTGATGGGAACATCCTAGTGAAATGCCACAAGCAAACCTGACCCTGTGTGTCAAACAGGACGAGCAGGCTGCTGTTCCACCGGGGATGCTGCTGTCTCAGACCGGCTGTGGTAACACAGACAGGATCTCAACACTCCTGTGAACCTCCGTGCCAGGCTGCTGAGAAGCCTAAAGCTCCCTTCCAAAAGCAGAGGCCAGCTTCTGTTCTAAGTATTTAGGTAGTGGTACAGTGCCACAGGTAAACACAACAGCAAACATAAACATGAAGGATTTTTTGGTTGGTTTTTGTTTTGTTTTTAGCTGCTTGCTTTCTCTTGCTGAAACAATGCTATGATCACAGCAATCCACAGGAAGCTGCTCATAGGATGTGCCTAGGGAAGCCAGCTGGGTGTGCCATTTCAGATCTTGCAGTTATTAAAGTTTGAATCATTTGGAGATAATTACTTTACATTTAGGGCACTTTGTGAGTTCCTTCTCCTCTTCACCAGAGCCTGAGGAAATGGAAGAAGATGTGACTATTTCACAAACACTTCCCACCTTTCCTTTCCCTTCCTCTTGAAATAAAAATGATAATGTAGTGATCTGTGCACACAATTGAAGTCTTTTAGGTTCACCAAATGTTAAGGAGAAAAATGAGCACAGTGGGAGGAAAAGCAGTCAGCACTGAAATCGTACTTTATTCTTTAAATAGCACCTGCTATCTAGAGACCTCAGAGCATCTCAAAGGTACTAATGATTGTAGCTGCACTCACTATTCCTAGCTCCTGCAGGGATGAGACCACCAGTCTGAAGTTTCACTGCAGTCCCTCTGTACCTGAAGGCAAAGGTTTGGATTTGTTTGTTTTTAAATACAGCTGATGTTTTAGGCCCAAGCCCTGAGCCTGGCTGCAGAGGGTGAATCTGGAACCTGCAGTGAGATTTGTGGATGTGGTGGTGATCAGACCTGTGTTGTGACAGGAGAGTGTGGATCTTTTAGAAGAGTGAAGTAGCAGTGTCAGTGTGCTTGTCTTCCCAGGCAGGTATGAGCTGTTATCACAGGGAAGAATTAAAATTACCCCGCAAAGAGCTAGAACCCATGGACCAGGGTCCAGAAACAGAGCAGGCAAGTTGATCACAGAGTTAAAGAAGATGAGTGTGTAGTACTAGAACGTGAACTCCACGTCACTCAGCTCTTTTCTGGGGTTTGACACAGGAAGACGTCCTCCAAGTCCTGGCCAGCTGCGATCCCCAGTCCTTTCCCAGCAGAGCAGGGACCTGTTCTCTGCTGTGCCATAGCTCTGGTCCTTTAGCAAGGAGGGACACACTTCTTATGCCTGCATGGGGACACACAGCTCCTGCAGGAGTGCACATCCACCAGGGTTACTCCCTTTCTCTCTTTCTCTCAGGTTTGTCTCTGCTGTATTATCCATCAGTCAGACTGCAGGTGATCTGTGAGCTGGGGTTCCTAAAGGCACGCAGCCTACACTCTCTTGTGGGAGCAGCTTTGTGTTTCTCTGATCAGGGAAGAACACAACCAGAAAGTCTGAGCTGATGTTAGAAAGTAGAGGCTTGACTGGCTGGATACATTTGATGTGTATGCAGCGTATTTCTGTGGGATGTGGGAATTGCTTTCATACATTAAAAAGGAAGTGGCTTTCCAGCCACCCCAGAGTGGTGAGTGAATTATCATCACTCCGTTTGTAGATGGAGGAAGCTGAGGACCCACGTAACCCGAGTACTTTGCCAATGGTAACAGAACCAGGCAGCAGCAGACCCTGGATTCGAGCTCCTACTTGGACTGGGCTTTGCCCAGGGCAGCCTCACGCAGCCCTGGTCACTGGCGTTCATCTTCACGCCATCCTATGGGATGTTGTGCACTGTGATTTTTTGGTGTTAGTTTAGGACCATCAAACTGCGTGTGCAGTTGTCAGGAAAGGTCAGTGTAGTGGATTTATCATCTCACTGTTAAATCATCTGGTCTGTGTTTGCTCCGAAGAGCCCATCACTGTGGTGCCAGTTCCCAATTCTCTCCGTAATGGCAAATAATGGAAGAATGCTTCCTGGCTTGTGGTTCATGACATTTCTTAATGATTCATAGGTCAGATTTCAGGTTAATCTAATCCTTTATTTTCAAAGAGGATCAATGTTGGATTCTTCACAATGTCCCAAACATCTTTCATCACAAGGGAAATCCCATGTAGTATTTTTCTCTGCAGTACAGTCATTCTAAATATGAATTATCACACAATAGGATGGGAAAAGGGTTGCAAAACGTGAGGAGAAAAGATGTGACCATAATTCCGACTACATTTCTGTTCTAGATTCAGGGTGGGGGTGCCCTCTGAAGGTCCTGCGTCATCTCCCTTTCACCCTACATGAAAGTGGGTTTCAACATAAAACCATGCTAGTCCAGTTCACCTCAGCTGGTTTGGATCTAGGTGCAGTCCACAACACTGACACGTTGTTTAGATCTTGCTGAGGATCCAGACCATCTCTTTTACAGTTTTCACAGGGTCTTGGCCAGCTGATTCTACAGATTATCACAGCGATAACCAAGCTCCCGGGGGACACTGCTGTAAAACTCCTGAGGCAGCGAGATGTAGCAGTGGCACTCCACTGTTATAAATGTTTCTGAGGACAGTCAGTTCCTTTTTTAAGGAGTTTTTGTGCAGTGGCTTCAGAGCAGATTGTGTCATCTGCGTTCTCTGTGACCCTTGAAGCAACTTTTAAAGCATCTCCCAATAGCTTCTCTGTAATTCTATCAGCAGGCAGCTTCCAGAATCTTCACCTGGACATTTCTCACTGTTTTGTTCTCAGTCTCAGCAGCTCCCGATTGTCCTTAGTTTGTTTTCTGTGTTCTTTTTTTAACCAGGAATGTCAGAGAGAGAGCGGCAAGTCATGAAGAAGCTGAAGGAAGTGGTAGATAAACAGAGGGATGAAATCAGAGCAAAGGACCGTGAACTCGGACTTAAAAATGAGGATGTGGAGGCTGTAAGTGGCTCTTAGTCTTCCTATTTCTCTTCTTTCTCATCCGTACTTCCATAGCCTGTTTTAAGTTAATGTAGAATTTATAAGCAATGCCAGATTATTAGTACAGTAACTGAAGTGTCTGGGGTAACCGTGGAGTGTCCAAAATGGTTAGACAGTCTTCAGTGCAGCCACACGCCCTCTGCTGCATTCAGCACGACCAGGTACACTTGCAACGTGACTGGAAACCAGTGTAACAAGGGAGGAAGGACAGGGTGTTTGGTTTGTTTCCTTAAAGGCCTGATACCTGTCCCCTTTCATGGGAAGAGAGCAGGTAACTTGCTTTGGCTTCTTGAATCTCTCTCTGCTTTAGCAGTGCAAACTTCCCCAGCACCCAGAGACCCCCACTGTGGGGGAGTGGGCTACTCTGTATTTTGTGTGTACTCTCTGCAGTTTGGCAGCAGGGCCCCCACACGCACTCCCACAGCAAGGGTGCAATGTGGATCACCCCTTGCACAGGAGGGCAGGAGGAAGGGGCCCAGCCCAGCCAGGGTCACTTGCTTTTGCCAGCAGCGAGCAGAAGGTCCCTGAGAGCATGGGTGGCCCTGGGGACCACAGCACAGGAGACGTGGATTCAGAGACACAGACTCCACCGTGACTTTGGGAATCAGATGATGTCTTGGTTCTCTGTGTCAAGAGGAATGACCACCTTACCCATAATTTGCTTCCCATCCTCACGCTGCCTCATCTCCTCAGACCATGGGACTTGCCTGGTGCTAGCGAGGGCTGGACCAGGATGTCCCTGCTCTCCCCAAGTGCCTTGGCGGGTGCTGTGGCCTTTCCAATCGGTGCTGTCCGTGCTGTGCTCAGCAGATCACATCCTGCCTCATGAGAGAGCCAACGAGCTCAGAGCAAAGTACTTTAAACATAAATTGAATACTAAGGATTCCTCTGTCTTGTCTTACTCTCTTCTACTCTGGGTTAAGGTTTGATTCAGAATCCCGTAAGCCACCCTACCCCTGAACTTTGCTTTTTTGAAACATAGTATCAGAAGTGATGGATTTGCTTTTCACTGGAGAATTCCCTGTGCTTGGGGAAAAAATGCTGCTTTACTCTAGAAGCCAATTAAATTTTGGTGACTGCAACTGTAGTAGATAATTAGATACCTAAAAAAAACTAATCTGGGAGTGAGGGGGGACAGAATTTTCCAGATGAAATTCAACAGGAGCCCACTACCTTAGCATGATGTTTGGGAATTGGCCATCGTTACTGATGGCTGAATGGATGCTGACCTATTGCATCAATGTTTTGCAGCTTCAGCAGCAGCAGAACAGGTTAATGAAAATCAACCATGACCTGCGGCACCGGATCACCGTTGTTGAGGCTCAGGGGAAGGCGCTGATCGAGCAGAAGGTGGAGTTAGAAGCGTATCTGCAAACCAAGGAGCAGGAGATGGGCAACCTGCGAGCAGAGCTGGGGAAACTGCGAGAAAAGCTGCAGGGTGAGGAGAGCCAAAATGGGGAAGAAGTAAAGGTAAGAGGCACTTTAAATCACTTTTTAAACAGCTTTTTAAAAAGCTTTGGACTTCGTACCACGTACCTCTTCCTTGGATAAATGTGACTGATACACACCAGAGGCAATGGCGGGACTTGAGGACAGCATCTCGTGTTCAGGTGTGACTGCAGAGAGCAGCAGCACTCACTGCACTGTGACGGGAGAGGCCCCG
>NW_010164145.1:0-18755 GCF_000695765.1 Mesitornis unicolor
TTCCCATGAAAAATTTGCCTTTCATTTACTCTAAAAAAAAGTTCACTAGAATTTTCAAAATTATACAGGGAGAATGTTTTTTTTTAATTTAATACCAATATTGTAAATTAATTTTGTGTGCTTATGTATTTGGGTATTTGTGTACATGACCTGTATTTATGTTAAGAACAGTTTTATGTATGGGTAAGGGAGCACAGCTCCACAATGTACATTTCAGGTACAAAGAAGAATAACTACTTCTATCACTCTATCTTTCTAACATTTTCATAAGTGTGTTTCTTCTGGATGTATTTACTGCTTTCTGCCATTTTAATTTATTCTGAAAAAATAGGTATCTAAATTGAAGAACCTAGAGAAAAAAAAACCAACAAAACATTCTGAACTGAGTAGACAGAATTATCCTAAGTTTTTGCTGTCTTCTTGTTGCTTAGACCATTAAATCCAAAATACATCATTTTTCCTATTGAAGGCTCATATACAGCCTAAATGCAATAAAGCCTAGGTGTTATTCCAGGGATGTATCAGGCCAAGAAGTAGTTCTGTATCTGCATGACAAGAAAGATAAAAGATTATCCTTTACACCACTGAAACCACTTGAGCAAAAGGTTTATCTTCCTAATAGACTCATTGAACTAAAGAAAGCATCATATTATATTCTGGTGCCTTCCAGAGAGTGCTCCAGCCATGTTTTTGAAACAAGAGGCCCAATGGATGGAAGCCCAAGAGCTGGAACAGGAATACAATAGGTTGTGCAGCATGCAAGTACAACCAGAGTGTATTTAGAAGTATTTGCTATGATGTCTGTTTGGGTCCTTGGGGGCCAAGGGAAATGAAGACAAAGAAGCAAGCATTTTCAGATGGAATATCCAAACATGTAATTTGTAATTCCTGAGGTGTAATTTTAGTTTGAGAATTGGTATTCATTTTCCCTCATTAAGTAATCATTTTGGAAAGGTGGGTTCCTTTAGGTAGAATGATGATTTGATAATTAAAAAAAAATGAATATATGTAAGTGTTATAGGAAATTGTATAGTACCCCCTTAACAGTTAAAGATTAATAACTCAGTCTGACTTTTGTGACTTTGAGCCTCATTTATGACTGGCAGACATTATTATAACTACTTTTCTTAAAAAAGTAATTTCCACTTCAATTTTTACTTGCTAGACTTGTGGTTAGAGAGTAATTATTATTATCATTGCCTAAAATGGAGATAATTCAGACAGTGCTGTTGAGCTGCAGAACTTTAATCTAAGCATTAATTATGTTTTCAATCCCTCCCATTCCACAATGATTTAATGATGTATCTCTCCTAGAAAGAATAAGTGCCTAACATAATCAAATATGATTTTTCTGAAGGATCAATGAGATCTATTGCGAAGAAGCAATTTGAAAGCAAATAATGGTACACTTGGAAGATATCCATTGACAAATTTTAAATTTTAGAAGAGTTCATTTGGCTCCAGAAAAAAAACCCATGGGCATATCAAAGAAGTGGACTCCAAGTCTATTTTCAAGAATTTTTTTATGAGCTCTTCCCTCATAATATCCTCACTAGCTGTGATGTTGCTCAGTATGGTCACAACATCAGAATATCACATTCATATGACTTATTTCCACAACCAAAAACTATAATCTAGTATTCTCTGTCTTCCAGCAGGAAAGGAAACTTCCGTTTTCCTTATCTAGTGGCCCAAAAAAGCCAGTAGAAGAAAATGGTTTCTGGGTAGCCCAATTTAGTTTAAAAATAATAAAATTCAATCATCAAAGGACATGTACAAAACCTTAAGGACAGTGGGACTTTTCAAAGAGAAGTAAAGCGGAAAAAGTCTTTAGAGGGAGGTGAATTCTGAGGAAATGCAGGCAGACATTATGGCACAAGTCAAACCATTTCTTAAAGTTTGCTAGAAAAAATGGTTTAATTTTCTCTGAAGAAACAGGTTTACAGGTTAGTAAAGTTTTCTCAGCCTTTAACTCTTAATGTAGGTAAGTGGAATTTGGTGATTCTTGTTTTAGGGGGTGGGTAATTCTTTTAAGAAGTAACCAATATTTTCTGACTGTAAAAGAGACCACTATGCAATTTGTATATATAACCTGAATGTTGTAGAATGTTGCGTTTGGCTTTGTTTGGGGAAATGAGGAATGAAAAAGAGATGTGCGTTTTAGCTGTGTTTTTTTGCATATATGGGAAGTGTACTGGAAAGGCCCAGAAATATCCAGAACTAAGAGAGATTTGTCATTGGAAAAATCTCAGAAGCTGTCTGAAGATACAGAGGAAATTCCCTTCGTGAGCAAGCCATCTGGCAGGTCATGCTGAGTTACGTCAAAAAGCTGAAGTAATCAGAGCACAGTGGGGGGAGTTAAATCCAGCTTTATGTTCATAGTGGTTGACTAATACAATCCACTGAGAGATCCAGGTCCCTACACCACCCACTGCCACTCTGGAAATGGACTGTGCAGCCTACTAACACGGAATGGAAAGGCACTATGGTCTCTGTTTTCTTAGGAAACTATGCTAAGAATAGTATAATGGTTCGAATCTAAGATTACCCACTGTCTTTTCAAAGAATCAAGAGACTAATAAATTTCTTAGCAACCAAGCAGACTAGTTGGCTGTTAATCTGAGATAAGCACAGTAACTGAGCTGTGAACTCCTGTTGCTTACTGACGGAGGTCTTTTAACTGGTGGTGGGCTCTGGAGGGTCCAGGTGATTGGGTACAAAATGAAACAGGATTGGGCTGCACAACTTCAGGTCTGCCAGGTAAGGGAAGGCTGTACGCAGAATTTCTTTTGTGTATGTGTATGCATGTATGTGTACATTCTGTCTGGTTTTGACTTTGGTACGTGAAAAGTGAGAGCCATCTAGATTTGAGGCCAACATACATTTGTGTTTGCTAATGTATTTCCCAAAGAAAGAAACTTACACAGTCACTCTGTTAGCTTTGTCTTAGTATTTGAATGCATCAGCCAGTTCCTTCCAAATCTGGTGAAGTAAGTCTCAGATACATTAAATTATAGAAGCTTTGTGAGACTATGTGAGCAAGCAGAGGAAATAGTACATATTAGTGTCACTCACAAATGGAAAGCCAGCAGTATGGGCAACTAAGCAGACCTTAAACAGAGAGTGCCTAGGGAAACCACGCACATAAAAATGTGCTGCTTATGAAATTGCATTTATACCTATTTACTGAAGGAATTACTCCAAATAAAGAAGAAAAAAGAAGGTTGCAAGTAAGAAAAGGCAGAAAGAATTTGGAATCTTATTTATTCACAGGTAAAAGAAGGGAAGAAATAGTTAATGTCTTGACAGCCTGCCCTGCTCAAGCCTGTATGATTAAAATGCAAACTGGAGAGTAAGTGAAATGTATTGCTCATAGCTCAGTCTAATACAGAGTTATGCTATATTAGAGCATGAAAATAAAATATTTATTGCCTAATGATAATGTTGGACAATGTCAGGAATATCTGCAGTAATTAAAACTCTGAAATATATTTGAAAATCAAACATGAGTTTTTGAAACCTTACTATTTGAAAGGGCAGATCCACCACAGTGACCGTATCAGCAGACAAGCTGGAACTTACCACCTTCTGCTCTAGTCAGGACTATATTTAGCCTTGAGTGTGTTAGTCTTTGATCTGGAATGTCTTATTTTATTGCCAGTTTTGGCAGCATGTTGTGAAGTCTGTCTGGCTTTCTGGCCTTCAGAAGGAAGTAGAGAAAGGACATGAGAACAGATATCAACCTCACCAAGAACAAAAAAGTGAAACTGCAGGATCAGTTTTGAAGTTTATGAGTGATTAGGATATCCAGGCATCATGGTGGGTAAAATCAAAATTGCAATAGCAAACATTTGTTGGGAAGAAGAAAACTCAGTCATTATAAGAAGCTGTCACTGGATCATTCATATACTGTAAATACATATGAATCTGTTGAGATGTTTAAACAGGTAATATAATGGTCTATGACTTCAGTAAATTAAATGGAAATTAACAATCTATTTTAAGTGATCTGAGACATGTAAGTGGGCTTTTAGGTATCTAAAGTTAAGATGGTGTCTTTCATACAGTTTATGAATTATGGTTTTGTTTGGTCTAGAGATCGAAACTTTAAAAGAGAGATCACAGGTCAAGCAGAGAAATGAAACAGGAGCTATAAAACATTAGTCATAAGAAGGATTGGCCATCTCTCTTTCTTTAACTTTTTTGTGTCTGCCATTACTTACTATATATCTCAGTCTTCACTGGAGCCCAGATTGAAAAGCTGGAAGGTACTATTTACTGTTAATGTGTTTCTGTGATGTATGGGCTAATGCTACTGACCAAAGGATTTATCTGCTAACAAGAAGTTCAAAAGACTGACACACCAAAAATAAACAATAGCTTTTACTTGAAAAATTAATTTTGTCTTAGTCCCTGAAACCACCTAGGGCTGATTCTCTCTGAATTTATACTCCAAAAATCTGGAGACCCTAGTTCCTCAGATAGTGTCACCTGATTATAGTTTCATTGTCTCTAAATAGATGGTACCTTTAAGTGTCTCAGAAATTGGGTTCCACAGTGCTTTTCATTTATAAAATTACCTATTTTGAAGTTCCTGGATTGTAATCTTTCAACACAGTTTACTAGTGAAGTGTCAGATATCATGTTGCACTGTTTAAATAAGTTTAGCTATTCCAAGTTTAGTAGATTGAGGGACCCCTCCTCACATGTTCATTAGCTTCTATTTAGTAAAGCACACTCAAGACCCCTTGAAAGCTGGTTCACAAACTTGATTGCATAAAATGGTGGAGAAATAGCTTATATATGTTTATATGTACCATGTTTATATGAGAGACGTTTCAGCTGTATTGTTTGAGCACTGGTTTGATGGTTTGGATTTTTTCACTTAGAAGTTATTAGAATGACAAAAGTGGGGAGGTGCCCACACAATGTAGTCTAACCTGATCTTCTCTACTGCTCTGTTGTAGGGATTATGTCCTTCTGAAAACTCAGGTCTAAAAGAAAGGAAACTTTTGTACTTCTTACATGCACCTGATTATTTCTTCAAGTGTTCTACTATTGGATAATTACTTATGAATAATATAATTATTATTATTTTCATCAGAATCATCATAACTGAAATTTTTTGTTCTAGGAGTCCGCAGTCAGGATCAGAAACCCAATTTGTAAGTCCTGTAAAAACATGAAATGAAAACACAGGTCTTCTCCCAGAATGTTCTCAGAGAGGAAAATGAGGCAAACCAGGGGGATGTATAGACAGGTTCCATTAGAGTGATTTCATGTAACAGTAATTTAATTAAGACTAATTCAGGACTGCAAGAAATTAGACATGCTTTCTTTCCCTCTCTTATGTTACTATCTTGACTATTGCTGGCAGTCTTTTCTTCTAGTTTATAGTCCGCTTCCCTGGGCTATATTCCCTCATTAATTTCTAGTTGAAAAAAAAAATCCAGTATGCTGAATATTTCTGAATAGATCTTTCCAGTCCTCTGCATAACGTCTGCATAACTGTCTGATTTTCTAAGACAGAGTTTACCTGTGGATTGTAGTCCTATTGTCATGAACACAAAAAAACCCCTGTGATATCCAGGATAGGTTCAACTTCCTGGGATAACTGTTCAGAAAAAAAACAATCCAGCAGTGACATGTGAGCAACACTCTAAGGGAAGACCATTAATCCCTTTTTAAAAATTATTTTATTTAGATGCCTGCAGATTTCTGTGGAGTTAACAGGAAAGGAATACAGTTTATTCACATTAAGCAAGGTAATAATGTCTTTGTGATTGTAATTCAACTCATTATGAAAAAAAAAGAAAAAACCTCAGCAATTTCATTAGCAATTTCCATATTCACCCATCCCCAATAGATAGTGAATTTACCAGCCAATGGGTTTTAAACACTTTATAGATGCACTTTCAGCCTGTCTCTCTTCTTACCTCTATGTTTTACTCATTTTCCTTGCTGATACTTCTGCTCTTAGTTTCATTGCCATTGACAGAATTTTCAGTATGTGCTACTTGAGGATTCTACTATTCAGGTTCATTTCCACAATCATTATCAACCTAATCTCTCTCGATCTTTTTTTTTTTCCTAAAGTGCTTCTTCCATCAGTTCCTAGACTCCATTCTGTAGTCTGGGTTGAAAAATGGAGAAAGAGCCTAGCTAATGTTTAAATAATAATTTAGCAGTACTTAACCCACTGAAGTGTACACATATTACCACTGCATCTATAATGTCTTCCCCATGATTACCCAAGAGAAATTCAAGTCACCTCACTGAAGTTCAGTTCCACGCAGACACACGACTAAGTTGAAAGCAAGCAAGAGCTTCTCAGAAAATAATGAAGATTATGTTAAGATAATGTTGCCTTTGACACTTACCTGCCCATCAGACAAGCTTAACTTTAAGTTATCACAGCTGCTCATTAGGATAAACACAAATTCAGGGCAGTGATTATCTTCCCTTGGCTTGTATCTTCCCATAGCATTCTCTTGTGCCAGCTGTGGCTGGCATGAACAGATTATGGGTAATCAAGTTCACCCAGCACAGAGCTGGGAATTCAGGGTTTCCCTGCTCTACAATAGCTGGTTCTGCCATTGGAATCCATCTGGTCTCTGTTTTCCAGTATAAAGAATTTCTGGAAACAGCATAATGTCAGATCAGTGGAAAATTTGCTGCTTTAATACTGCCGGGTCACTGTAGGTGATGTAGATAACTCTCCATGTTTTATTATGAAGCAGCTTTGCGGCTGGTCTTCACACCAAGAGAAAGAAAAAGCATATGCTGCCTCTTCCGTACATTCATCTTTAGATCACAGGATTGAAAACAGAGTGGACTAACCAGTAATGAAGAGGTTGCTAAAGGAAGCAGATACCCAGAAAAGTATGAGTATATATGCATAATCTTCAATACAGTAAAAACATGAAACATAAGAATAGGTAAAATAATATTCAGAATTGTTTAAAAATGCATGCTTCTCTTTCCAGTTTCTTCTTTACAAACTTTGCAGAAAGGAAGAAAGGAAGAAGAAAACCACAAATCACACAAGATACTATAAAGAATTTAGACAGTAATACATTTGATCAGGCCACCAACCAACCAGTGTCATACCTGTTGGCAGGAAACAGAGGTTTCTTTTTTCATAGTATTAAGAGAGAAATGTAAGTCACCTCAAAAACCTCCAGTCACCTGCTGCACTCAGTCACCTGGAGCACATGGATAGTTTACCTGTAGTCACTATTGTTGTCATAATTTTTTTCAGTTCATTGCTGTGATGTAAACATGAGTAAGATCCATGGCATTCATAAAAGTTACTAAAAAAAATGAGTGGGATCCAGTGTACTTCTTTTAAGTGAAATAATGTATGTTAGGCATCAGACTGTGAGGTAAGCGTTCTAGACAATCAGCAGAGCCAAATACGAAGCTTTGAGTAGCTCAGAGAAATTCAGTACACTTAGGTTAGAAATTTGCTCCTCTCCTCTCAGCTGGGTAGAACTTGGTTTTGATCTTCTCTTCCTCCTTTCCTGTTCAATTATTTGCCATCTCCTTCCTCCCACAGTATTACCATATCACCACAGTGTTGTGAAGGGGTGTAGGATGAACAGCTGAGGGCACCCTCAAAGCTTGGCATAGGCCAAAGCTGAATTTCATTGCAGATTTTGCTCTGGGCTTTAGGGATGGAGCTGGTGGTTGCCAGAGGCACTCATAAAATCTGAAACCTTGTCTGAGAATAAGGGGGTGGTTCTGCCACGCCAAAACACAGGACAGAAGTGAATGCATGGTCCCAGCTGTTTCTTCCTCTCATCCTTCTTGCAGGGAGGTGGGGAGGGAGAGCAGGGAATGAATTAATAAAAAAGGATAGGACAGATGAACGAGCCCTAGCAGCTGCCTTGTTTCTCTTCACCCTTGAGAAGGAAAGACAAGAGATATTATTTCACTAACCCAGCTGTGAACAGCAACCCTACTACAGAAGACAATTTGGAACGAACTAATCTAAGCTAGTGTGTCCTTTCCTCTACCACTTCTCATTCCTTCACTGATTTTCCTTCCTCCATTGGTTTTCCTTCCCTAACTCCATCCCTGTAAGTCCTGCATTTGACATCAGAGGTAGAAGTACAATCCTTTGGGGCAAGAGGCAATGGTCAGTAGTACATGCTAGCCTTGTCATGTAGTTCCTGCATGCTAACATAAGGAAACATAAGCCTGCCTATCTCTCTTCCAAGTAAAAGTAATAAAAGAATATAAGGCAGTTCTTTTTTAAGGTTTGTAAGAGCAGTTTCCTATTCTAGAAGCACCTCCTACTATACTACTCGCCTGAGACTTAAACACCTATATGAATTGACTGAAGCTCCCTGAAGGAGGAGACAGGAGGACACATTTTATGTTAAAATTCAGACTGTTACTTTTATGACAGGCTTCATGAGACAGAAGGCAAACAAGTAGGAAGAAGCTTGAATCTCATTGGAGAGCTGGAATTTCAAACTGGGTGAATCAGAATGTGAAAGCTTCTGATACTGGATAAACAACTCAAACTATCCTGGAAGGAGGAACCAGCTGACAGAAGGTTGCTAGATGTACTATAAAATGGATTTCTCACCTCTCAGTATCAAATGCCATACCCTGTGTTAACAGAATTTGGTGATTTTTTTTTTCTCTGGTATATCTTATAGTCTTAATGTTTAGTCGTTATTTGAGAATGAAATTCAGGAAATCCTTTTGCTTCCTAGCTCCTATCCTTGCAGCTTACACTGGCAGCTTCGATCTACTTCCTGGGAACTAGCTATAAGTAGGCTGTGATAAGGAAAGCTTGGAAATTGGAGTGGCAATTAAAGGTATAAAATTGCCTAAAAATTCTACTAAAACATCTACTTTGGTGGCAGTCAAAAAAACTCTAAGAAAGGTAGCATATAGTATCACTGATTTTCTCTTTTAAAATATGAAAATCCTACAGCAGTCCCAGACACAAATTTGTATATTCTATATACATATGTATATTCTACTTTTCATCTCATGACACATTACTAGACTATGCAGACCATGTACTTCGAACAGCACTTCCAGGTAGCATCATTAACCTCATTAATGTCTATAGATTTGTAAAGGGCGAGTGTCAGGAGGAAGGAGCCAGGCTCTTCTCAGTGATGTCCAATGACAGGACAAGGGAAAATGGGTGCAAGCTGGAGCATAGGAGGTTCAACCTGAACATGAGGAAAAACTTTTTCACTGTGAGGGTGACAGAGCACTGGAACAGGCTGCCCAGAGAGGTTGTGGAGTCTCCTTCTCTGAAGACATTAAAAACCTGCCTGGATGCGTTCTTGTGCAACCTAGTCTAGGTGAATCTGCTCTGGCAAGGGGGTTGGACTGGATGATGTTTTGAGGTCCCTTACAACTCCTAATATTCTGTGATTCTGTGACCTACCTAGAGACTGATGTTTAGTACCTCTTCCTGAGGTATGGGAACCTTTGCTTCAAACTACTTAAGAGTGAAAAGGGCCTATAAATCAACCTTTTAATTTAATTGATTGCACATGCCACTAGATTATTGCACACACACAAAGTAGTACCTTCCCCCAGTGTGACTAGCTTTTCAACCTTCTGTGAAGATTTGGAAGTACTTTCTGTTGATCTATGTCTGAATTACAGGGTGTCTCTAGCCCAGAAATAATTTCCTGTATCTAAAAAGGTGATACTTGATATGGATGGCTATCCAAGTAGGATTCAGACATACCGTATTTTGGTATTTAGTCTTCCAGGCAACTACAAAAAGCAGGTGGATTAGACCATTACCTAGGGTCCAAATTCATTATCTGGCAGGCATTACAAGGATTGCATGTTGCATACGAAATGTTGCGTAAGAGTCAAGATATTTGAGATTTTTCTGTATCTATGAATCAGAGAGTAATTTTTCCTCTTGATTAAGGTTTTCTTTTCAGTTATTAAACACAAATTTTCATTTGTGTTTCCATGGATGTATATTAATTTTATGTAATATACTTAGAAGTGAATTAGTTCTTCCCCAAGCTATGTTGCAGTAGAGATTATGAAAAAAATGAGAAACAACACAAAGAGCCTAAGTACACAGGTCTCTACTTAATTTTGTTGGAACACACCTACAGAGGTAATCTGAGATACTTTATTAATCAATGGAAGCACACACTACAGAAAGAAAATGCAGTAATGCTTGGCTTTTGATATGGTGGTTTAGTAGTTACAATAGCTTAACTAGATTAGTAACATCACTGTCTATGATTATCTTATTACACTATTTTTTATCCTCCTTAATAATTTACAAAATAAAAACAAAAAAAAAAGATTCACAATAGAAATCTTTGTTGCTAAAGATAAGGAAGCCATTTAAATGCATACTGGGAGATATTAGATTATGAGCTTCTGAGTTAATGTGATATAGCCCCCTCAGCACCACGACTAGTCTCTGATGGCTATGATCAAAAGCATAAAAGAGGTTATGTGAAAGGCTGTATGGTGAGGGAATTGTACTTATCAAGGTGATGTTGGATGCCTTGAGCAAAGTATTCATTCAAAGCCCCAGTCTCAGTTACCATCTCCTACAGGACGAAACACCTTTAACAGTAGCTGATTCCCTGAAGTATAAAGAAGTGTCATTCACAATAATTATGGTGTTTGCAGCTTGATACATCAATCTGTGTTACTATCCATTTCTCAGGCAAGACTTACTAAGCAAGACTTATCTAGTGAAGAAAGGTCATTGCTTTTCTTCATTTCAGGGTTTGTAATCTCTTGCTTTTCATAATGCTGAAATAATTGCTCCCACCAGGATATTGCCTAGCTGTACTCAGTTTATAATTTGTAATATTTTCCTTTCTCTAAGTCAACTGGTGGTATATTTTTATGGCATTCTCCCCAGTGGATAATGATCCAAACCAATGTACTTTTTTCAGAGGATTGGATAAACTGGATCAAAATTCAACTGCAAAATGTACAGAAAATGCATGCTATTTTCCTAGCTTTTATATATATATAATATATTCCTGTTACTTCTGTTAGTCATAATGCTTACAGTCTCTCAGAGTTTCTGTTCCACTGCTAATGAACCAGGGAAGAAAAAGTATTGCTTTCCAGCATGTGCTAAGAATTTGAAATATGGAAAGGTGAAGATGCTGTCTTCCATTGTCTCTAGGTCATGGAGACAGAAAGGTGAAGCTGAGGCAGTTTTAGAGATTGGAACAAAACATAACTATGGTGGACGTCATGAAAAGGGCACAGGAAAGACTGAGGCTTTTCTGGTCTCAGCTGCTAACTGTATTTTCTCTCTTAATATACTCAGTCCCTATTCTGACAAACGGATGTGCTTTCACTTGAAGGAGATTGAAAGAACCATAGCACAGCTGTTAAATAACAAAGAATTCATGAACTTGACTCTATTCACACAATAAATTGAGGATAGAGATGTCAAATACATATAAAAACTATTCATACAAAGCATGACTGTTGTCACCAAAAAAAATACAGTTGTGAGAGGAGAGTAAGTCACTGATTTCTGTAATGAAGTTTTCTAAAAGGAGACTGCCCTGTGAAGGAATTTTATTTGCCAGGGTGGTACTCTATAGCAAACAAACTACAATGTCTGTTGTCTGCCAATGGGTTTCATTTACCACCAGAGTTCACTTCCTGCAGGATGAGACACGTACATTTAAATCTTAGAAAGCTTTCTACTCATGCCATGTCTCCAAATTTCCCATCCCATCCTAGAGCCAGGAAATATCATAACGTTTCTAAAGAGATCCAGGCAGTCTTGGCTCTCCAACTGACATTTATCAGTAATGCAGTCTTTTAGCTTGACTTGGAACCTTCTCCTAGTCTAGCATGTTAAGTCAAACAGACATAAAAAATTATAAATTGCAGTCTAACAGGTGATATTAGCAGGCATTATGCTTCCTGCCAGTTCAATACCCCAAGGATGAGGGCTTCTCCAGCTCTAGCAATATTAAGAAGCACCTGCAAGACAGCACATGAAAAGGCACAGTATTTTAAAACCAGACTAATCTGCACCAGAAAAAAAATATATTTAAACTAGGAAAAATAACGTCTTCATCAATGGCCAGATTTTCTCATGAGTTGAAAGATGCAGTTTGCACTTCTCTTTCAAAACCAGCTAAAAGCTAAAATAGTATTGCCTTAAAAATGTCAAAGAGTGTTTGGAATGGGGGTAATTGTTTTGGTTTCTTAAGTAAAAGCTGGGATACTTCCAATAGCACATATGGATCATTTAAAGAAAATACACATTTCAAAACCCTAGCAATATTATACAGACCTACCTAATGAATATTCAATTACTACAGCACTAATTGGGATAAAGCAATTAATACAGCCTTGCCACATCTCTACAGCTTCCTTGCTCTATCTAGTTAACACCAGTTGGTATTCTGTAGCATTCGGTTAACCCCAGTTGGTGATTGGCAACTGTAGATCTGGGAGAAATAGCAATAAAAATCCACTTGTGGACTTACAAGGCAGATAGTTTGCCACTTCCACTTTCACTGAAGGATTATTAAGGTACCTATACTATACCCTGCACACACAGAAAATCTGAGGTTTAGAATGAACAAGGAAAGTTGTGTCTGGATTAAAAACTTATGGTGGAGTTTAAGTATATTACAACTTATATTAAAGGAATGAGTTCATTGTCACTGATAAGAAGAAAGAATAGCTTTTATGCAAAGACTTTTGTGAGGGCTTGTGCTCTCTCTTCTCACGTGTATACATTATTTAATAAGAAATTGAGATAGATTTAATATTGTCAAACCCATACAAGGATTCTAGGGACATTCATAACCTAACAATTATTTTATAGTTGAGTCTCATTTATCACTTTTAGTTGTGTAAGCCTGAGCCCTAACCATCCATGTTAGACAATGCTTCCAGGCAGCAAAATTCATTAACATTTCTATCTTTGCTATATAAATAGACTGCTTTTTCTTCTTCAAACCCTTTTATAGGTTTATAATTATCATCTGTCCTCTGCATATGCTGAATTTTTACGGATCACAAAAATCCCCAGGATCACAAAAATTGCCATCTTATTAGCTTTGCAGTTTGTAAAGTTTTCTACATAGCAGACCTCACAGGACAGCTTAAGAAATAAACTAGTTAGGACTAGAGATTTACAGTTTGATAGCAGTAAGGTAAAGATGGTGAGAGCTTAATCTATCTTAATAACACACCAGTTGTGATAGATTTCTGGGAACAGACAGACCACTTAAGAGAAGCTGACAGTGATGGAAAGACCCCACCCTGTTAGCCTGGAAGATGAGGTTATTCAGCATGAGACCCATGGGAGGGAGACAAGGCAAATCACCTCATTGGCAGAGCAGCTGTGAGTTGTGTTTTCACTTGCAACATCTGTGGCAGTGGGATTGACAACCAGGCATAGTATCAAGTGGCATCCCTGGGAGAATACTAGCACCAATTACCCTCTATCAGTTGAATTCACTGACTATAGGTGGCTCCACAAAGTTCAGTGAGGAAGGGTGTCCAGTTTATACCCATTTACTGATGTATGAAGGAATCTAGTTAACATACTTCATTAAGTTATTGATGATAGTATTTAACACACATACCTATAAAAAGGAAAGTATGGAAACAATGTTTTCTACTGATCTTAACAGAGTATCAAAATTCTGAAGTAAACAAATAATTTATTGCATCCTGTAAAAAAAAATTTACTCATTAAACAAGAAACACTCCACCTTTCCTTCTTCTAACTTCTTCTGGTCTTAAAATTCATTAATTTATAATGGGGCACTTCAGATGTTCTGCTACATTGCACTTGCTGTGCTGTATCTCTGTAATATGGGTGCAATTTTTGCCACCTGGAACCCTTGTCACCTGGCAGTATGTTAGGCTATATTGGCACACATGGTATCTTGGATAAAAAGGTACTCTTATGGCCAAAAGCATGAAAATGAGACTTTAAAGCATAAACAATATACTCTAATATTAATCTTGCTGGTGCTGGTACTTACAGCTTCAACACCTATATTTATTATGCAATTAAGGTCTAGTCTTTTATAGCAAGTTCTGAATGCTATACAGTAGTGCCTTGGGGTAAGATGAACTTTTGAAAGCCAGTGAAATATATGTCACCCAAATCAATCCACCTTTACCACAAAAGACTACAGAGAAAAAAGTACTTAGCTTGTAGGAGCTCAGAATACGTGAACACAGCTTCAAGGGACTCCTAGGACTAACATAATAGTTTATTAAATGTATAGAACACCGTGTTTTGTCTCCGTCTTCCTTGAAAGGATATCTGCTTATGGTACAATATCTTCACCTGTCACCCATTCTTCTTCTCCAGTTAGGTTTGGACACACCACCAAAAAAAACCCTGGAATTTCTCCCATAGAATTTGGAATTTGTCTCAGTCCTAATGTGGTAAAACTCAACTTACTTTCTTGGGAAGTGAATCATTCTTTCATAGTCTAGCAATTCTTCTGGTCACTAAGCTCTTAGCTACAGATAAAAACCTTCAACTCCTGTTCTCTCTTCTATATAACCTTATCTGTTCTTGCTCTGACAAAATCCTGCAAAACTTAGTTTCTCCAAAAAAATCAATTACTCCATTAGCATTGGCAAAACTTGTCATATCTCAACAGCTTGATCTACATGTTTTTTGACCTGAGAGTAGAATTGTATTCAGTTTGCTTGTAAAATACCTAGATGTTGGGTAAGCTATTTGACTTTTGACTGTTGTGAAGAAGAGACATTACCTTCGCTTTCTTGTGTAAGTCATTTTCCAGTTAGACGGTACCTTTCATGGCTTTGGATTCCTAACAGATTCCATTTATTTTAGGCAATTCCCTCATCCAAGAATAAAAACAGAGGCTTCACATTAGTATTAGCATTTGACCACATAAAACACATCACCTTTCTGTGATGTGATTTTTTATGAAAGATACACACATTGAGCCAGCCCTTTTTCAGAAATGAATGCTTGTAACAAAGAACTATTCTGACTGGCTAGGAAATACAATTACAAAATTTTCTCTTTTGCTATGTAAACATAAATACTATCTATGATGCCTAGGTTTAGAAGGCATAAAGAGATTCGAATTCAGATAAGGTATACTCACTGCTATATTGATGCAAATCCCTACCTTTAGGTAGATATGGAAATGGGTTATAAACAGTTGACAGGTATGAATATGCCAAACAAAATCATGTTTGCCAGCATCCATTTACATGCCTCCAACGTTACAATTTGAGGATTTTATAAACAAAAAATGTAGATACAAGTGACTAATTATTATTTTGTTAACGTACCACTTTTTTTTTTTGAGGAAAGGGGGAGTGGAGTGAGGATGGAGGCTTATGGCAGACTTATTCAGATATAGAGGTATGCTTGAGTTGTTATCTCCAAAGTACCAAGCTTTCTAATATTATTCATAGTATGATGATAATATTGTCAAAAGTTAATTAATACTGTTAAAAGGTTAACTTGATCTACATGTATTTATATATATGTATGGAATGTTTGGGAAGGTTGGTTTTAATCTTAAATGACTGAGGGGTGGTTTTTGGTTTTTTTTGTCTTTTCATGTAGTTTTCTACTTCTAAGAATGCATCTTTCCAAGATAATTTCTTCTGAGAATTTAGGTTAGCTTAGTTCATTTTTTTCTTGCACCAGTTATAATGCCTTCCTAGAGCAGGCTTTCCCATGAGTTTGATTCAAGAAAACCACAAAAGATTATGATGCTTAGATCCAGTCAAAACTCTATAAAGTTAATTTCATTCATAAACCTTTATGGACAGGTTCTGTTAACATAGGCAACACATCTCCACTGCAGCAGTCATTAATAAAGCACTGTTCCTTAGCTCCTGGTCTTATTAAATTATGTTTTAACAAATCTTAAACTGGAATAAGCACTTACTATGAAGTGAGTAAAGGGCACTATTATTTTTCTCTACATTTGCAATGGGCAAATATTCTTACATTGTCAGCTGTTACTCATGACAACAGATGAAAAAATTAGACATTTGCAAGATATGGCAAAACTACAGCACACTATAAATGTTAATAGCTTTATTCATTTCAGATCTGGAATGTGACAAAATGACTCATGCTGGAGAACAGACTTTCCGGACCACAATGTGAGGTAGGAAATGAAATTAGAGATGCTTAACAGAAAGCATTTCAGCTCCTCATCCCACACTCACTCTTGAAACATTTGTCCAAAATTTGACCCTCTCCTGAGGTTTGAAAGAACTTGTATAGTTTTTTCATATTGTCTCTCATTTTCTGAAGTCCTCATTTTAACCTGGTGATTAAAGTCTGATTTACTCCTCTTTCTCATGATAGTGGTTTTAGACTGAATAGAAAAAAAAAGCATTAGAAATCTGCCCTAAAGGTTTGCTCTTGCAGAATTTCCTTCCCACATTTTGATTCAGTAAGACCCTAGCTCAGGAAATGCTGCACTGAACAGAAGCAGAATGAATGCTAAAGAGACAAAAGGTATGTTTTGGCATGGAACTAGATTGATCATCTTTACCTGAATCTGCTAGTGTCATTTTATTATCTAATGGACTAAATTATATCCTTACTTTTTATATGTAATTATATACTTCTATTTATACTGGCAATATGAAATAAAATAGATCTATATAAATATATAAATGAATAACAAGCTGAATTAAAAAATTTAATACTATAAAAATATTTTTTATTGTTGCCATCAGAGGAATCTTTAACATTGGGGTTTTTTCATTCCAATTTAGCATTTAACGACATTTTTAAAGATAAAACTTCTCCACAGAATTAAAAATGTGAGTTTACCTCTTTCTTACTGATAAATGAAATGATTTTTTTGAATGCAAAAGATGCTTCACTGAAGTCTGTTCACATGACAAAGTTTAGCTTTCATGTTTCTTTTCTTTTCATTACTGTCATTATTTAAGTATCTTATAACATGCTGTTATTAAAAAACAGATAACATGATGTTGGTCAAACTTTTCACTTCCAATGGGTCATTCTTTCATCAGACTTGAAGCATGGAAAATTCCTTTGAAGTATTTTTAGAAGAAGGTTTGGCCACAGAGTTAATTATAGGAAAACACATTGTTATAGGAGGGATTTATAACTAATCTCAAAAGACTGAATCATTACTTTATTCATAGGGCGTGTTTCTCAATAAAGGCATGAAAAGAAAATTTTCAAAGGCAAGCAACTGTATCTTTCTCATAAGACACAGACAACTATAAAGGATATAGCAGATGAGAGGAAGTACAACGCCAGACAGACAGGATAATAAACACAATATAAAAGTCAGTTTGGCACTGGAAACCATTAGGGAAGCTTTTTCTGAACAAGTACAGAAGACAAGTAAAATGAGTTCTCTCCAAGGGGTAAAAAACCACCATTCAATGAATCAGACTGACCTATTATTGAGAAGAAGAAACAGTGTCCATATTCTTAGACCATATACAAGTAGGAGGCATGACTGGATTTTTTCCAGAAACATTTTCTTGCTTACCCCAATGCTTTATGAGACAGAAAGGATGTAATAGAATGAGGCAGAATGAAAAATGTATGCATTTCCTTATTTTTTTAAATGAAAGATACGTTTAAAGATCTAGTGCCCCCCAAACATTTATGGAGGAAATTCTGGGTTACCCTGGGACAGAAGAATTCCCACAAAATGACTACATGACCCTGACCATGGCATATTAATCTCACAGTTGACTATGATGTCACACTGGTGACTTTATAGAAAAGAACTTCCACTACCACTTGCTTGTTTCTGACTATGTTGACTTAGAACAGAGTCAACAATATAGACAAGCATATTACATCAGCACAGTGTGAAAGTTACGTGTGCTGTAGCAGTTTTTCATGTCACTACAGAAAGCAGTGAAGTCGAAGACTTTAAAGACCTTCTGATAAGCAGTGTGTTATAGATGAATATATGTGCTTCCGTAAAAGGTAGTGGGAAGGATTTTAAGTTGTGCAATAAGAAGTCACTTCTACCTGCTCAGAAAAGAAAGAGAAAATGCATTCTGTAACAACTAATCTCTGATTTATTTGAATAGGATTCTTTTGAAGGATGTCAGCTTAATCACTTAGGTAAAAGAAATATACTTTGGAATTATCAATATGAAGGTCCTTTAAAATTAAATTTTGCCAACATGAAGAGCTGAAGGAAGTGATTTGGGCATAAAGACATACACAATATTATATATATATATACACATATATATAAAGAATGACACTGCAGACTGTAGCATTTTTTCCACTGAATAAAACTTATTTAACTTGGGTTCGAATATGACTCATGCAGTGTCAAGGACAGATAAGAAAGCAGAGCTTATAAAAATAAAGATAAGGATAAAGCAAAAGAATATATCCATATTCACAGCTCATCATATATAGATGTGGGTTTAAATCTTATTTTTATTGATTGAGACAGGATTTTAAGATGATTGCTGTTTTCTTTTTTTAGTCAAATTCAGGATTAGCTCACTGATAATCAGACTTGGTATAATGATATGCTATATAGTACTGTGTCTGTGGTAACCATTAACAACTCTGTCATTAACAGTTGTATATCACTGTCAGAAGTATATATTAAGAGTGGAAATCACCTTACTTTAGTTGTTTGAAATTTAGACATCTAGATTAGCCAATCATTTAGGCTTCTTCTGCAGTCAATAAGCACTTTCAGAGGGTGATACATCCCATACTAACATAGAGGTGGATGAATCACTCCCCCAAGAAGACT
>NW_010164145.1:18797-22474 GCF_000695765.1 Mesitornis unicolor
ATGTGGCCTCTGTTTCCAATTCTAACTAGTAAATGTAGCTGAAATTTCAAACACAAGTTAGTGCAAGAAACTGCTGTACAGTCTACAGACTGAAAAATATTCATGTAAATTCTCTGGCAAATAATATCAAATGACAAAGGCGTTGGGTAAGATTGTCAGCAGTTTGTTAACTAGTTGCAAACAGAAGAATATTTATTGAGCCATATACAAAACTGTAGTGCTATATCATTTTTAAAAATGACTGTCATTGATTGTTGCATAAAATAAAGCTGCAGTCTGTGCTTTCTTAGCTCTGTGACAGCGGTTTTAATTGGGGTTTGGAGGGGATAGTGGCTGCTTGCCAGTGCTATATGCAATCATCCAGCTGTTCAGACAGTTAAAGACCTTAAGATGTAATAGCAAAGGAGCTGGCAGACACTCAGTCTGCCTGCTAGAGACCAGTGAGCATCCCAGCAAGCTATTTAAGACTTTATTTAATATGGCAGTCATTAACAGTCAGAGAAAAAAGGAAGAAGCACTGTATAATTGATTAGCTGGAAATGCACAAGTTTATACAGATTAAGGTGCTCCACTATGCGTGCTGTTGCCTTCATCTAACAACACCTTTTACTTTATAATTTGATTAAACTATTAAAAAGTCTGAAACTATAAATACCTATTTGATATTGATAGCACAGGATACTGTCAGCTGAATTTAATATTAAGAGGCAATTATTGCATATACCAGCACTGGACTATCAAATTTCCACACTGAAAGTCTTCACTTTTCACAACTTGGTGCTCTGGCTCCTGACAAATTGTTCTTCCGTCAAAATGGTAACTTGAAGGATCACTTTGTTGGAAGAAGAAACCTTTGAAGGAATCTGTAATGAAGACATCGTATACAGAAATACAAAGACTAGGAAAAAAACATCAAGACAATAGCAAATCATAACTGTATTTGTTCCCATCTCTGCAGCTCATCTACAATAGAAGAAATCCTACCTCAGAAATATTCTTACAGTATAACAGAGTGGGGTTTTTTTTGTTATCTGCTGATCACATTTTAACCTCAATTGCTCACTGGCACTATCATTAATTTCAGTAGGCTACATCAGTGCACAGAAAGGTTTAGCTGTACCTTGCATTGTTCTGAGAGTAATGGTATATAACTATCACTGTAGGAAATTCTTATTTTACTTAGGTTTTTTTTAATATACTGAAACAGAAGTAATAGGTTTGCTTTTGTAAGGTCAACAAGAAACAGTGACCATTGTTTCAGTAGTCAATTACACATCGAATCATATAAAAGAGCTATTTTAATTTTTATTTTTCATTTTCATTTATACATTTTATATTCATTGGGTAACTTTATAATGTTTTACTTTAGCCTCATACCTAAGGCCTTACAAACAGTCATGAGTCTGCTGTACTATAAGAAGATGTGGAACAATTAATAATAGAGTACATCAAGATATTTAATTGCTGAGGTCTTTATCTTGTCAAACCATGCACCACAACTAGGACTTTTCAGAGTCCCAGTAATTTCAACTCTGGCTTATTTGAGCATTACAGATGAGTTGTAGGGGAAGCGCTTTTTTTCTAGCAGCAAGCACACTGAACCCTGCATTCCGATGAGCTGTCTGTGTTTACATCCTACAGAAAAAGAAAATAGTCTAAAATTATATGATAAATATAAAATTGAAGATAGTTTAAAATACAGTATAATTGAGTAAACATGCCAGTTAGCTTAGCAGTTGTTTCTTGACCTACTGATAGAAAAGCTTTGAAAAATCTAATTCCCTCTCAGGTGGGAGCTTGCCCCAGGAAGTAATTTTGAGAGAAATTTTAGCAATTTGACAGCATCACCTCTTCTTTAGCTGAATTACTAATTGGTACTAATTGGAAACTGGTTGGTACTAATTGGGAAACTACCACCTATGTCTCTTGGAGGAATAACACAAATAATTCAATAGTACCCCAAGTCTGCATAACAATCATTATGCTGACGTCCCTGCTTCCTTGTGTTAACTCATTAGTAAGTAGGCTACAAGGTCATACAATGGTAACATCATCCATCTTGTTTGCAAATAGTCAGACATCCTGTCAGTGCACAACAAATAACAAATAAATCATCATAACGGCCTGTATCAGCCCCAAGAAGTATATGTAAGAGCACTTCTGTGACTTTTCTTTTGCATATTTTGCATCCCATGAAAACTGAGATGGATGTGAGAGCAAGGGTGTGTAATTAGGTGGGCATCTAAGAGCATTAAATCTCTTTTTTCTCTGCTGCAAATTATTCTAATATTATTCTGAAAAAATCATATGATGAAGGCTTAAATTACTTTTTAATAGGTCCCATGTGGCTAAGACCATTATAAACAACTATGGCTTTAAATAACCTTAAAAATAGCTTCAGAACAGCACCGATTAGAGAATAAATGCTGGGCCTGAGATGCCCCAGGAGGTCACTGAGGGAGGTCCCTATTTCACTGCTAAGATGCATTTAAGAGTGCCTCAAACCTTGTGTGGACTACAAAGTCATGTATGAATGCAGATCCTAGAGTCCAGGATGTGAACCACTAGTTTAATGGGGGAAAAAAAAACAACTAACTAAACAAACAAATAAACAGCCCACTAGCTTCAGAAAATCACAGAATTTCTTTTTCATGTACAATTTTGATCATGCCTAACACAGTGAAATTATCTAGACCTGTATGATTTACCAGAAACTTTAAAACAAAAGCTTAAATTAGGCCTTAAACACTGATTCTCTTTTAGTCAAGACAGCAATGGAAAGATGTGGATTTGTTGTAGAAGCATATCAGTAGACTCCTTCTCTTTGGTAAGAAGTGCAGCATGGTCCAGTTTTTTGTGTGCAGATGTTGACATACTACAGCTGAAAAAGTAATGTATTTATGAATATGAAAACCTGGTTTCTTTAGATTCCTTGATCAAATTATAAATCTTCATTTCAGCAATTAGCTCATTTATTACCTAATCCAAAATATGCTAAGTGGCATTCTTTGTTTATATTTTAAAGCAACCAAACATGATTATCTGAAGAATTAATTGATGAAACCATAATTGATAACCAGAACAATTCACACCAATGATGCTTCTCCTCAGGGTTCTGCAGTACAGGGTAAAGAATAATCTGTCTTGAAAGCAGTGTTATATTAATACACTACAATTTCAGAATGATATTAATAAAAGTCACATTTTGCTCTGTTACGACCACACATGAAAAAGACATGGATGGCCAATCTCTTCAGAGTAGAACAGAGGGACCTTAAGAGGGGTTACTTGTTATTTGAGAGAAAAGCTGGTAACAAATCATTACCAGGATTTTTTATTTATGTAAAATTATAATCTTAGTTCATAAAGGGAGGACAGAACCATGGCTGTATTAGGGAGAAAAACTGAACAAATTCAAATGCAGGAAGTGCACCAAAATTTATTCTGGACTGAGAAGGAGAAACTTGTATTACAAATAATGACTTCTGTAGAGCAGGAGCTTGCTAGTGATGACAAAATATTTAGGAGCTTTTTCCTTTCTCCTTGGTCTTGTCTGGGAGGCTGATTCTCCCTCTGAAGAAACAGCAGGGAGTGGAATTTAGTCCTTCCTTCTTTCCTTCCTTCCTTCCAGGAGGAGTTAGAAACTTGTGCTCAATCAGGAAATTATGATCTGGTGG
>NW_010164146.1:0-6589 GCF_000695765.1 Mesitornis unicolor
AAAAAAAAAGTGAAACTGTAAGAGGAAAGCATCAAGTAACAGCAGTCACCTCTAGATGAAATTTCACATTAACTACACCCACCTCAATTATGATTCCACTGCAGAAGAGTGAGTAACAAAAGTCATCCCAGTAAATCTGCCAGGTACATAAACCCGAGCGGCTTTTGGCAAGGTGGCACAGGAAAGCATGCTGCTAAAATATTGAAATAAAAATCACTGCAAAATGTCATACCTCTCATGTCATAAGGAGAAAAAGCTAATTTTGGTTTACAGCAAGTGCCACATTGCTTGACAGTGAAACTAGTTAGGAGGTAGTGAAAGCTTCAGTTTCATTTTGGCAACTGGTATCTAGGGATTGTTTCTCATTTTCCTGGTGGATGTCAGATTTTAACAGTTTAGAGCCAAAGCCTCTTTTCTTGAAAGCTTACTTTAGAAGTAACATGTAACACATGCAAGAAAAGTTAATGTTTTAAGTGTTAAAATACTCCAAGTCTTTTATTTCCCTATAAATCCTTAGCTTGATACCACTGATGCAAATGCCCATTTGATTTTTTTGGTTTGTTTGTATGAAACATTAAGCAATTTTGGTAGAGCTAAATATTTTATGAATTCTAGCCACAAAAAAAAACTTGGCAACTTACAAGCATGAATTAGTGGATTAGTGTTCAACAGTGGTAAACAGGGGAGAAAAAAAAAACAAAACACTCCCCAAACATTTGTATCTTTCAGATTAGAAGCTTCCACTGAGGTTCTAAATAACCCACACATTCCTGGCTTTACTTTACAGACAAAAAAAGATATAATTGTATTCTTCACAAGTACAAGAGGTAAGTTCACAAGAGGTGAAGTGTGTTATAAAACAATACAAAGCATCTTATAAAGCCTGCTTCTCAGGCATAGCCTGAGATATTCTGATACATTTTCAATATTAAATTAATTTGTGTACATAAAAACACAGTCTGGACATGATGTTCTCTGCTAAGCACAGTTCTCTGCTAAGCACAGTTCTCTGCTAAGCACAGTTCTCTGCTAAGCACAGTTCTCTGCTAAGCACAGTTCTCTGCTAAGCACAGTTCTGCTCAGACTTACAAAGGGAAGGCAATGTGTTGTTTCTACTAAAACTACAAAAAAAAGAACATCAGCGCTCCCCTTTACACACACGTGAGATCAAACATTCACCCATAGGTCAAAGGCACTGAGAGAAACACAGCCAAGTGTACAGCTCAGCTTACATACGCACAACATCGGAAAGCATACATCATCCTATGCAAAAGGCAGAAATCTCAAGTTTACCTCTGGAACAATTAATGATCAGTTTTAAACCAAGACCAGCACGGAATCCAAAGTATAAAACCAAGACTGCGTATGTTCAGTAGGCAATTATAAAAAGCTTTGATTTTGCAGTAATGAAAAGAAATTTCTTTCTGCTCAGAAAGAAATTAAAAGCAGTAGAATGTAAGCAATAACAGGCTTGAATTTCAGAAGGAGGAAATCTATTAACTGTGTTCAAAGAGAGGAGGTATTTAATTGGTGAATAACACAAGTCTGCAATATGGCCTGTTAACTCTCCGAGAGCCAAAGCATTGCTTCCATCAAAGGACGTCTTGCTGATGAGTCTTCCAAAGACTAGGTTTTACATTTCCACATAATCTTACCCCTTCTCACCAGGTGGTTTCTTGACATTTAATAAAAGTGTTTCATGTTCTCTGTCATATCTAGATCATGGCATGCCTAGAACTATGATAAATAAGCAGCGCTGGATATAAACAATGCAGAAGAAAGGAGAAGTCAAAGCAAAAAGCAGATAATTTTCCAGGAAATCATAAATAGTGCCAACACACAGCACCATGCACATAAGAAATGTATCCATAAATACCTAAACCATATCAACATTTCATAATGCAGCACAATTAAACTTAAAGAAACACTGAAATTCTCCCCTCTTCGGGTATGTTTTTGAAGAATAACTTAAGAACCCAAATCCCATTAAAAGTGAACAGGAACTTAATCTACTTTAGCCTTGCAGAATTAAGTGCCATACAGTCTATATAAACTATTGTGATAATGGTTGCCAAATTTCTAAACTTCTTGTATGTACATTATGTGTACATTTCTCTGATAGGAAAACAGGTATTTGTAAAACTGGAAAATATTTTGCAGTTAATCATGAGATGGAGCTAATCTTTGATAAATACAGCAACTTCAGGCTGTCACGTTCTGTAACCATGTATTTACATAATCTTATGGCTATTTCAGAGTTTAGGAGGAAGTCTTGATCTCACTTTTCTCCTGAAGAGGAGGAAAATATCATAAACCAGGAAACACACTATAGCATGATGACACTTATTCGTTAAAAACAAACAAACAAACAAAGCCCTTTCCCATCCATTGAAAGACTAAAGTCAAAATTAACTCAGAAAGCAAACTCTTGAAAAAGGTAATTCTGTTCTAATGCTGACCAGCATGAGCTCTATCTGGTGGCAAGATACTGTAGTGCACAGGCTAGAATGACTGTTTTCTGTAAAGCATGATGTTCACTTTCACAAAGATAAGAAGCATCTCAATCTTCATTTATTTTTCTTTCCTATCAATGACTACCCAATATTAAAGGATTTGGGAGTTGGGGGTGTGGTGTGCAGAACACAACAAGACTGCCATAACATTTATGCCAAAGCATTTAAACCATGCTTACTAGAATCACATTATTGAGAGCTCAAAGGCTGGAGGTAGCTGCTATTCAAGAATACGGAGTGTTTACTGCAGCCTTACAGCTTCTAGGCAGACAAGACTGGGAAGAAGTATTTGAAGATTTCAGCCAAAAAACTTCGTCAGGTAAAATTCAGCAATCTAAATCAGAATTTGGCAGTGACTTTAGGTTGCCAGCATCACTTCAACCAAGGTTTAAAACGAGTTGACAAGACAGACTTAAACTTAATCTTAATTAACACACAATACAAATTTAAATACACTACAGTGGCAAATCAGGTCCTTATTTTCACTAGAAAACTTGCAATCTTTCTTTAACTATCAAATCTCTGAACATAGGCTATCCCATTTGAAGAAATGGAAAGAGATTTTACTACATTACTCATTTCAGCTCCAAAAGCTAAAAATACATTGAGATCTTATTTAATGCTAGGAATACAAACTTTTCCTCACACCTGCGAACTGGCATAATTGGAGGTGAGAATGCAATGTATTGGCTAAATAGCCAATATACTGAGACAATTTCTCACCAAGAAATTATTATACAAGCTACTTTTCACATCATTTGGACAGTATTATGACAAAACTCCAGGCTCCAAGTTTAAGCTGTATTACCATATACTTTATAGAAGCATTTTCTGTGCTACTTTGTTTTCGGCACTGCATTCCAACAGTGACATGCAATTTGTTCCACTGTAGCAAACAAAATTCAGAAGCATCTCTTCATATGGAAATGCTTTGTACAGCAGTAGTTTATCTTGAAATACATTCCAGTCCTTAAAAAAAAAAGTGGTCTTCACCTTTTTAATTACACATCTGTTCGCAGTGAGACAAAAGCAGTCTTGTATCTTTGTAGCCCAATCACAGTCATAGTCAAAGAACCAAGTTTACTCAAGTGTTGCAAACGTAGATACCATCTGAATGCTAGATTTTGCTTTTGGGAATATGGTTTACCTGAAGGAGCACGAGTAAGCCTACAGCACCCCACAGAATTGAAGAAGCTAGAAAACAGTTGCTCAGCCAAGAAGCCAGCTCTAAATCCAGGTGCTACTTGGAATGTGACCAAATTCACTTGCTTATGGATAGAGTGAAAACATGCAGCTGTAACATTCGTGCAGTCAAAAAACCTGAACAAAATACTTTTAATGCAAGACTGTGACTGGATGCTCTAAAACCAAATCGGACCCTTTAGATGTCGTCCTGGATCTGTAAAATCACAGAGCAAGTCAACGGGCCTAACATCGACAGGGTCAAAGTTTCTCTCATGACTTATCCAGAGGTCCTCACTCATCTGTCACTTGGGAAGAGAAGAATCCATTCTTGAGCCACGTCTCAGTCCTTACTACGAAAGGCAGTATTTATTGCACAAAGGGGGTTCCGAGCACATACCTCATAACCATTCCTGCCTTTTGCTCTTTCCTATATAGCTAACTATGAGCAAACATCTGTACTTCTAAAGCTTATGGTAGAATATTTCTCTAGGAAAGGATTTACCACTTCTAACAGCAACTCAAACCTTCTGCTCTTAGTTCCTACTTGTGCACTGTCCCACAGCTACCCCCAGCCTTCTGTGAAGCATAATCCTGAAGGTAAACTCAATGCTCGTCAATAACAAATCACACTTACAATGTCATTGCATACCCCAGTTTTGAACTACAGAGTTCACTGCAAAGTGAGCTGCTAAAAATGTGCTTTTTATTACAAGAGATGGTTAATTCCTCATTTCAAGGCCTAAATGGCATGCTTTTCAGTGAAAACTGCATACTTTTTCTCTGGTCGTTCCAGTGTTCACTGAAGTTCTAATAGAAGATCATCAAGGGCTAATTGTCTGGAAACGTAGTTGATGGAAATAGCTAGTCATTCTATAATCTGTTCTACATTAAATCTCCTCAGGGGGCTTGGAAGCAGAACACCAACATCCACACAGCTCCCATGCATTTTTAGCTAGCAGCAAATACTCAAGTTAGCAGCAGAACGAAAACAATTACGAAGGATATCCTGTATATCCTCAGCCACATAAGATCTCAATCAAAACAGCAAATGCTAAAGCTGGGAGCACCCAGCGTGGTATGCTCCGTGTTGTGTTGTTCTTATCCCATTGACTGCAGATTACCAACGTCAAAAGAAGAAAACAGAATTACTAAAAAAGATGGTTCATGAAAAGCATCCCTCTGCTTCTGGACATTTCACTTGTTTCTTTGTGAAAGTTGGCAGGCTTACTCCTAAGGAGTGATGACTGCTTGTACTTCTGTTTACATCAAAGTCCCTAAATAGTGAAAAGTAAGTTTGGAGTAATACTTGTACTTGCCCTAGCTCAGGAAATGTAGTAAGAATTCAAGTAATTGCAGGAACATGCCTCTTGGGAAAAGCACCCAAGGGTTGGGGGATTGGGTGAGTTTTTTTGATTGTTGCTAGCCAACAGTGCTCTGCTGCTCCAAATGACTCGAGTCCAACAGTAACATCCTCACACAGTTTTATCTCCAGAAAGAAATGTCTCCTGTATTCTTTCAGTGACACTATCTTCAAAAAGGTAAAGTAAACAAAAATTCTTTGGAAGCAATTTGCAGTTTACACCACCTCCAGCTTCAAAAGTGCAGAATCATAGTTATTACTGATATGTCAAATGCAAACAGATTAATGTAGGCCAATGGTATTCTCTCTCAGAGTAGAGTAATTGCTTATAAAGAGAGCAAGAAGCATGCCTGAAAGAAACACAGAGCACTTTTAGTAAAGAAAAATGCTTTACCAGAAAATGATCTTGACTTCTCTAGACGCTGTGATGGGTACTTAGTGCTCTAGCAAAATGAGATAATATAAACCACCTTAAAAGCATTTCTAGTAAAGACATATTTACATCATATTGTATAGAAAACCAATGAGCAATAAAATTTTGTGACAGAAGAAATAACTAAATTGAAACCAAATACAAGGAAAATGAATTACAAATGGGTGGGATGAAGTTGATTAAGTCAAAAAATAGGAAGAGAAAAGAGGTTAGTAATTAGGGTATACACAGACATCTGAAGACTGCTGTAAGGTTGCTGGGGGGGGTAGGGGAAGAGGGCAGACGAGACATTCCTTAAAAATGCAAGAGAAGTTTTGCAGAGAAAAAAGTGCCCAGCACAATGCATGAAGCAGTTTCTGGAAATTTTATTTCCAGTTTCAATGAGAAAAACTTTAAACATAAGATTTTTTTCTGGATGCTGTCAGCTATTCTACTTTAGCATTTGACCAGAAAACTACCTCTTGACAGAAATGTTACATTGCATTTACAACAAAGGCCGGCTGTTGCTCATGCCCTAAAAAACACCTCATAGAAACTTCATTCTGCCTAAGCACCAGTCTACACATGTGGTCCCAACTCCTTTGTGCCTGCCGAGGAGCTGCACTTCCAGCTGCGGATGGATGCTCTCCATCGCTCCCACCTCTCTCTGCTCGTGGTCCCTATTCATCCTGACCAGATTTACATTTTATTCCTCTGGTTTTTTCTATTGTTGCTCTCCACCAGGTACAGCTCACGGTAGCCCCTCGGCAAGCACGGACCGGTGCAGCCGGACAAGGCTCAGGTCCGCCACCCGTTCGCTTTTTACACGAGAAGGAAAAAACCGACTCGGTGCTGCCGGTGCCCTCCGGAGCTCACTTTAGATCTGGCACCAAAGCCAAGCGCGCCCGCCGCCCTTGCAGGGCTAGAAATCTCACGGATAACCACCCGAAACCAACCCAACCGATCGTAAATCCCCGCCGCGGGGAGCACCTGGGGAAGCAAATGCGCCCCTAGCTAAACTTTCTTCGTCGCAGAGTTGAACGGCGACAAAGCACCGAGCTGAAATCAGCGGGGCAGCCCCGCTAGGACCCCAGGACCCTACCCTCGCCAGAAACAAAG
>NW_010164147.1:0-2016 GCF_000695765.1 Mesitornis unicolor
CTTGGGGCACTCCACTAGTTACAGGCCTTTTTCCCAGGCCAAATACTTTGTTCCTTCCACATATGCCTCTCTGCTTTTGACATTTGTGTTCATGCTACCTCTCCTTCGATTGCAAGTGCTGCTTTGACTGCCCTCTCATTCTCACTGCTCTTCCTACTCCTCCTCTGCCACAGCCTCCATCCTGTCTCCAAGCCTTGGCTACGTGGTCTTTTTGTTGTCCTTCTTTCCTGTTAGCTCCAAGTCCTGATGCAGGACTGGGATGCATAGCCTGGGGCAGATTCCCTCCTCTGCCTCACTTCCACCACCCCTTTAGTACCAGTCCAGGTTACTGAGGTGCAATCTGCCAAGTCCTGCTGATACCAGAGAGGCTCTGAAGCAAATTGCTGTCAGATCAAAGATGCCCTTCATCAAGGGAAATCTTGCAAGGTCCATGTTTTTAGCTGATGGCTCTTTCCTGCTAGTGAAGTATTCCTGATGGACTACTTCGATATCTTGGTGCGGTCCAGAGGAAAGTCACATTCAAGAAGAACTTTAAAAAGGAGGCTGTGTCAGAACATCCACACCTCTGTAAATCCTTGGTCCAGGTTTATTGTAGGTTGTGCAAGAATGCTGCTTAGCCAGAGGTTTTACACAGTGGTCCCCTGCACAGAACAGGCCACCAGCAAGCTGCCAGTGAGTGGTTATGCTAACACTGTAATCAATGACAAGTATTCAGATCTCTGAGCAAATAGTGCTGGGACGAGCAGGAATTACTAGAATTCATAACTGATTTCCAGAGGTTACCCAACAGTCAAGCATTTGTCGCCCTCCCCTTCCCCATGACTGCTGATAGTGGGAAAAAAAGTGATTGTTATGCCAAAGTAATGAGCAAAGAGGTCAGAAAGTTTGATAAGAGCAGGAAGAGTCATTCACTGTGATATCATTAGCAGTATTTTAGAGAGCAGGTTCAGTAATTGCTATGGTAATTCTGAATGACTTTTGACTGTGAGAACATGTAGGTAATTTTTTAAAGTTAACTTCTTTGCTAGTGGGAGAGAATTCCCCTAAAATAAGGCAGCATGGTGTTACAGAGGGGCATGGGTTAGGGGCTGGAGAGGCAAAGGCTTTGCTCAGTGCTGTATGACTTCTTCAGGCATCGGGTTTTCTTCTCAAAATGGTCTATGCTAACTTATATGCATCAGTGAGCAAGCTCAAAAGGAAACTGTTGATCTCAGGATGTAGCTGCCTTCCAAGGTGATGTCTCAGATGAAGCTTACCTGTTTTGCAAGTATTTCAGCAAGTGCATTCCTGTGCAACAAATGTTATGCATTTGTTATTGCTGCACAAATTGCAAAATCAGAAAGGGTGACAAGTGCTCATTGTATGGGCAAGTGCAAAATTGTCTTGAATCACAGAATCACAGAACGTTAGGGGTTGGAAGGGACCTCAAAAGCTCATCCAGTCCAATCCCCCTGCCGGAGCAGGAACACCCAGATGAGGTTACACAGGAAGGCGTCCAGGCGGGTTTTGAATGTCTGCAGAGAAGGAGACTCCACAGCCTCTCTGGGCAGCCTGGGCCAGGGCTCTGTCACCCTCACTGAGAAGAAGTTTCTTCTCAAATTTAAGTGGAACCTCCTGTGTTCCAGCTTGTGTCCGTTAAATGGGTTCTGTTTTTAAAACCAGAATGGGTTCTGGTTTTAAAAGTATGAGATCTAATTATGAGTTAGCAGAGCTTCTGACAGCTCCCCTGGGAGCACAGACAGGCTACAGCACTGTGGGCCTTCCCCAGGTTGCTGTTGAGCAGGCATCGATATTCCTTTGGTTTTCAAGAGATGCTTTTAACCTCACGGAGAATGAGGGCTGCAGCAAGTCTGTGTGCATGCAGACATGCTTTGGTTTCCACCAAGTTGATGATGTTTACTGCTCCTTGCCATGTTGCTTCTTTTAAGCTCTTACCATGTCTTTCTTTGCGGTTAGAAAGAGCAAAGCCTGCAAGTCCCTATCTGTACGTTGGGGAGCAGTAAGGAGAGGACGCTC
>NW_010164147.1:2047-7508 GCF_000695765.1 Mesitornis unicolor
TTTAAATCCCAGCGCCTGCTTGGGTTTTAATTCTGTCTTTCCCCTCTCCAGGTGCAAGCAGATGACCTACCCAGATGACCTGCCCCAGATATCCGTGGTCTTTATATTTGTGAACGAGGCGCTCTCTGTCATCCTGCGCTCTGTGCACAGCGTGGTGAATCACACCCCGTCGCACGTGCTGAAGGAGATTATTCTGGTGGATGACAACAGTGACAACGGTGAGCACACAACTTCTCCTCTGAGTGCTGTGTCCTGCGTGGTCAATGGAAAGGAATGGAAATCAAAGGGAGTTTGGTCACTAGTACCTGAAACCCTTTTTTTTTAAATGTTGGGATGAAGCATCATTGAGTCATTCTGCATTCAAACAGCTGGGGAGGAAGGTCTTGCATGCAACCGCTGATTTATGGCTCATAAGCTAGACCATAACTTGGTGTAAATTAACGTACCTCCATTGAAGTCAGTAGGGTTTACAAGAGTTTGTGCTTGTGGATGAGAAGGTTGACTGAGCCACTTGCACAAAGCTGTGAGTAAATATTAACTATTTGTATGACAAACTTTATGTGGATAAACCCTGCTGATTTCAATGAAATCCTCACAGGATGAATGACATCTGCACCGGAAGTCTTAATATAGAAAGGACACTTTTCTCCAAATTTTCAGATCCAGGGGAATGTCATCATTAATAGACTAACAGTTTAAATTCTGCTTCCAGGGAAAAATAGGGCTACAGATTCTCCTTAAAGACAGTTCCTACTCTTTCACATGGCAGCACACTCTGCTGCTTTATGATTCAAACGAGTGTTGATAATATCAGATTTTGAGTCTGGTTTTTATTGAGGTAGGGAGTAAATTAGACGATGAGAATGAAACAGAATAGGCACAAAGCACATGGAACTTTGAAGTCATCTGGTTCATGAATGTAAAAACAACGCTTGTGTTACGGCATTCAAAACTCAAAGTATTGGTGAGCGTATGGGGTGCTACTGATCAACACGTTTCACAGGATGGCTGGGTTTGAAGAACCTTTAGGACACAGGCAACTAGCAGTGTTGTGTTTTAAGTTGTTACACCTTAGACTTCCAGAATTGGTGCATCTTCTCAAATCATGTTTGTTAAAACTAGACACAAGTTTAGCATTTCCCCCACAGATCAACAGCTTTAAATCTTCCAGTTTTAAGTTGCTTTTCAACTTCAGGATCCCCAAAGAGAATGGAGGTTTAAGAGAACAAATCACTAAAAAAAAAAAAATCAGCTCCAAAACCTACAGATTTAGAAAACCTTTTGTCCAATTCTGCTTTCAGCCATGGCAGTGTAACCTGTGAAGTAATTTTATGAGATTGCAAAGTGTTTGAGTCAGTGTAATACAGAGGCAAATTGGACGCATTGTTTCTCAGTGAATTCTCACATGGCTTTTCTCTGTCATTCTTCCAGATAACTGGAGATTTATCAGGCCTTTGATTGCAATGATAATGATTCCACTGTGTAGTATACATCAGAAGAATGAGACTCCTGATGTCCTGGAAGCTTCCACTAGTTTTCCTAACAAATGTATTTGAGTGAAAAACCTTGTTATGAATAAGTTGCAGTGTAAATGAATTGCCAAACTAGACTGATGTAAAAAAATAGAGAGACCATTTTGGTAATTTGCCTGTTTATAAGCCTATTGAAATGAAGCTGAATAAAGAAGTGAACGAGTTCTCCTCCATCTGTGGTTGAATGCCTGAAAATGAAGAAAAGAGAACTCGTCTGTTTGAAATATTCAATATCCATTTAGTTCAACCGGGAAGAAGCCTGGTATTGAGGGGTCTTAATTATATTTAAGGGAAAACTCTTAAAATTAAGGGAAATTAATTGTGATCTGAATTAGGACTTGACCCAAAATCCATTGAGGTTTTTTTTCAAACTGTTACTGAATAGCATAGATCAGAAAAAAAAAATCACCAGCCTCCCATGTTACACTGCTGCAAGGTCAGAATCACTCCTCCAGAGGCCAGCTGTAACCTAATGCAAACCATCAGAGAATTAGAACAGTAATTATCTGAAAACATTTAGGCACACTACCTCTTCACAACAGCACTCAGATCCATCAGACAATATAGGACCTGTGCAAGTCTTTGGTGCGTAGAGAATTTCTCTGAGCTGATGCCCCTGGAACTGGTCCATGCCTCAGCTGTGGCGCTCGTATCTGTGAGACTGAGTACGGGTTTAGGAATATTTAATATTAATATTCATTTAGTTATTTCCCTTTCTGTTGCGGAATAAATCAAAGTAAAACATGACATCGCAGGGCTTTTCTCTTCCTGAATATGTGTGTGTTGTTTTTTTTTTTGTCCTGCAGTTGAGCTAAAATTTAATCTGGACCAGTATGTCAATAAAAGATACCCAGGACTGGTGAAAATCGTGCGCAACAACAAACGGGAAGGACTGATACGAGCCAGGATCCAGGGCTGGAAAGCAGCGACATCTCCTGTGGTTGGGTTCTTTGATGCCCACGTTGAGTTCAACATTGGCTGGTAAGTCCTTGTTGAGTTCAACATTGGCTGGTAAGTTGTTATTGAGTTCAACATTGGCTCATAAGTCGTTTAGTTCAACATTGGCTGGTAAGTGCTTGGCTGCTCCCACAGGGCAAACTGCTGCTCCTTTGCGCATGTGGTTGTGGAGAGATGTGCTCACCAACACGGAAGCTGAAAAACTGCAGGGATGAGGTGAGATGGCAGTAGGCTGGTGTCATCTCAATGGCCATTACTTTTGAATAATATTCTTGATTATTGCAACACTGCCGACAATCTCCTGCTATGGCTGCAAGATCCATAAAAAAGCTGTGGTGCCTGCTCTAGTACAGCTCAGTGGAGAGAGAAGTAATTTAACCACAATGAACACAAAACTTCCAAAGCGGTCAAATGGGGAGACACTGTTACGGAGGCTCTGGGCTGGAGGCAGATGCATGCTTTCAAGTATTTAATTTTTTTAATCTCCTTGTCATTTTCTATAATTTCTTCTTAGAAACTTGAATACCAGTTGAACTTCCTTATAAATTTTCTTGCATTTACATTTGAGGGAAACATTGAATTATTTCCTGCATTTTTAATGGGGCTTTAAATTAGCACGCCTTTCCTCATCCCCTTTGTTCTGCAAGGGAGTGGTACTGACTGTGGGGAGCACGTTTTGGGCTTAATGGGCCAGATCTGCAGTTGGAGTAAATCTTTGTAGCACCACTTGGTGGCCAATATTTGGCAGTACTGGAAGTGGGGACTGCAGGAACTGATGTGTACAGTCAGCTGAAACAGGGCTGCTGGGACTTTGGAATGTGAAACGTGTATGTTCCAAAGATAGGCTGGTATTTGATAATGATGATGCAGGGTTATGGTGGAGCTGATTATGCTCTGCAGTTCTGGGAGATATCCCCAAATTGAAACTAAAAATAGCTGTACTTACAACCCGAGAAAAACTTAATTGCAAAGGAGTGGAGTGTTTATTTTTATATGTTCTTGAGTATCTTTATAAAATGGAAGATGCAATAAAATAAGTCTTGTAGTACACCTGGTTTATGTTCACCCTGTTTGGTTTTTTTTTCCCAGGACTATGAAAAACTGTAATAGCAGTTGTAATTTTCTAGAAGCTTAAGAGCTAGTTTAATTTCTTTATTTACTTTTAAAGCAACTAGATCTTCCAAATCATTGCAAATGCTCATGTAGGGTAATGCCAGGGACTGGACAGAGCATGCTCTGGGTGCTGCTCCCAGTGCTCTTCCTGCCCAAGCTGCAGGTTTCTGAGCCTTGCAGAGAATTTTGTTATCCCTTCTATACAGGACATGGAGATCTTACTGATGTACCCTACCCAGAGGAGCTAGGCAATGGAGTCAGTAAGCAGGGAAGGGTTTTGTGGCTGCTTTTGGATTTGTCTGGGTCTTTTTCTGTAACCTTAGTGCTTTGCGTTAATGTCAGAAAGGGCTGAAATCAGGACAGCAAGAGCCTCGACTGTCAGTAAACGGATGTGTGTGCATATCTGCAATAAGAAGTGTGTGGTTCACTGCCTCCTCCCTGGTGCTCTCTTGTCACCAAGTGCGCTCAGGTCTCGGTAGTTCTGCTGGGCCAGGCTGTGCAGCTGCTCTGAGACCGCTCGGCTCCTCAGCCGCAGAGGATGGGCAAGAGCAGCAGCAGCAGAGGATGGGCAAGAGCAGCAGCAGAGGATGGGCAAGAGCAGCAGCATCGCGGAACCCTTGGTTTTGGAGCCCAGCGTTACCCTGTGGTGTTTATCCTGCTGTTCCTCTCAGCCCTGGGGGTGCTGACAGCCATCTCAAGCCCTGCTCTACCTGGTTCCTCCTGGTTTTAATCCTGTCCACCTGTGCACATCTGGTTGCCTGTCATCTCAGTTTCATCTCATCTTTGACTAGGAGGGACTGGAAGTCCTTCCATCTGGATGGCTTTGCTTTTTTCCACCAGGTTAACAGTGCTCCTACTCCATAACCTCATAAACTTGGTAATCACGCAGGAGTATCTTCTCTAAGTACTGCTGTTCTGTTCTCCTGCTAAGTCTCAACTAGCATGAATATTTGCCCTCCCTTTCACTGTATATTCATGTATTCAGAGGCCACATGGATTGCTCCCACTCAAAGCTGTCTATGGATTATTTGTGAGGCAATTAAAAAGAAGCCAATTCCTTTACCACAGAAAGAGCACTAGCTTTCTGTTTGGTTTGTGTTCCGTCTAAAAGTCAAGTATCTGCAGTGCAATTTCAGTTTTCCAATCTATTGCTGCTTTACCTGCCTAATCTGTTGGCAAATTAATTCATAAAGAGTCAGAAAAGGACTCCATCACTTTCTCCTGAAATACACAGGACTCTGGCAACAAAAAACTTTTCTTTAAATAGTTGCCCCATTTATGGCTGAACTTTTGCTTTATAGTGCACTATAGCATTTCATAGGCTCTCAAAGCATTACTCTCCAGGGACATTTCTTCTAAACTAAAATACAATTTGGTAGGATACAAAGAAACCCCTCTACAAGCCGGCAGGTCAAATTAACTATTGAATTATTTATTTTGCTGTGCTTAATTGCTGCTTTTTTGCTTCTCAGGTGTTGAAGTGTATTAGTGCAGAGCAGAGATTTTCTACTGACCTTTTCCCCTTAAGTCCTTTGATGGTGAGAGCCAATACTGCTGCTGTGAGAGCAGGAGTGGAGAGGAGTAGCTGGAAGGGAGGCCATTACTATTAATTCTCAAATGGTATTTTAAATTAAAATTACATGATAAGTCTGTGTACAGCTCATATGTAAAATTCTACCTGTCCTGTGGTAGTATCTTGTCTGGTCTGAGTGCTTACTTAATGTCAATAGGAGTCAGCATCTCGAGTCAGTCACGCGGCAGAGCCAACAGGTACAAACAGCTCCTGTGCATTCCTCTCTGAGGGTGTGTTTTAGCTTGAATTTCAGTTTTCCCTTCAGTCCTCTGAAGATTTCAGCATT
>NW_010164147.1:7539-12211 GCF_000695765.1 Mesitornis unicolor
CTTCTGCATTAGGTGCACCCAGTGCATGCTCAGCAACACACGTAACACAGTGCAGACCATTGCATCCTGGCTGCTGACTGTGCTGCAGAGGATGCAGAGCATTGCATAGATCCCTGTCTTGGGGAGATGGGAAAGGATAACATGGCAAGGAGAAGAGAACTTTGCTATGTTACATCTGGGAGCAGGAAAGAGAGAGAGCAGAGGTGGGTGTTAATTCTCTGGGTGAGAAAAAGGACACATTAAATGAAGGAGAGCAGAAATCAGTAAGTGAAAGGCAGAGACTACAATATATTAGCAGCTGTAAAGAGGGTGCTAGGAGCCGTAAAAGAAGACATAATGATAGAGTATTATACTTGCATTCTGTCTTAGGAATTGCTTTTGCTCCTATCACTGAGGCAGTATCAGAGCACTAAATGGAATTATGCAGTACCATAGTAATTAAAATTTTGCCAGACAAAGGAGTAGTATCAATAAGGAAGCAGTGGAGTGGGAGGATTTAATCAAGAGATTTCAGTGTACAAGAGAGACAGACACAGCCCGACATGAGAAAAAGGACATGAGTTATAAGCCAAGTATCCATCAGGTTGTGCCACACATGTCCCATCATTATGGATTATCCCTGAAGTTGGCAGGGGTTTAAAAATACAGAAAACTGGTGTTTTAACGAACTAAGAAGAAGAGGTAAAGGTCAATATCCCTAGGTCTATGGACGACACTTTCCAGATGCTATTTTATACTGTAATGTGTAGTGCCATTTGCTGTAGTGGCTGTAAGCAATGGATTCTCCAAAAGCGTGTAAAGGAAGCTGGAAGTTGGTTTCCTCCCAGCCTTCTACAGACTTTGATTATCCCCAGTGTTCTGTGACAGACGTGGTTGTGTTTTTGTAGAACGAATCCACGAGGTCTTTGTCCTTCTGAGAGCTCTCTTGCTGACATGTTCATACAGAGAGAGGTGCAGAGGTGAGGGTGAAATTGTGTTTGCTTCTCCTGCGCAGTCCCTCAGCTCTGGAGAGTCCAAACCTGTCCCTGCTGCTCATGGTTCACTGCAGCAACCCTGGCACCCTGCGAAGTTTGATGAGGGAAGTTTTCTTTATGCAAATGCAAAGGGGAGTTTTTTCTCATCCAAAGCCTCTATCATCACTTAGGACCAATTTGGTAACTTAATGGAGTGCATGTTTTACATAGCAAATGTAAACTAATATTACCTGAGTGCAGAGGGAAACATGCAACATAAGCCATGGGGGCCTTTCAGATTGATGGGACAGTGCCAGCTTACATAGGGAGGACATGCCAGAGAAGCAAATTCAGCTATTCATCTACCTAAACAACCTAGAGTGTTCACTGAAGCGTCCTCATTGCTTTTCAGCGGTGCGGAAAAGAGCTATTCGGATTTGGCAGTCGCAGAGCTGATCTCTCGCTCTCCAGCAGGCCTCTATGCCACGTTCACCCCATTCTGGCTGAGGGCTGCGGGTCCAAACCTCCCCAGGCATGGGGCAAGCTGATAGAGTTGTCAGGTAGAGCAGATGGGGATTTCTCTCCTCTTAGAGGCTGAGGAAGGGAGTAGGACATTTTTTAACTTTTCTTGTAGTTCTCTGAACACTTATTTACAGGAAGGGTGTTCTGTATGACATATCCTTCAGTTGGCCTCAGTGAAGAACTGTGTATGTCAGTATATCTGCTCATCTGCATCTGACAAATGCACGTTGTCAGTGAAATCTGAGGTACCATTTAAAATCACAGGCAAAATAAGCTTTCAGTTTACACAATTTTTTTCCTTAGGTTTCTGTGTGAAGTTTTTACTTCGTGGTACCTGACGGTGGTACAGCCAAAGTATGAGTAAAGCATAAGTACTGAGCCATGAAATCCCACAGATGAGACCACGTTGTCTTTCCCCTGCAGTCTGAAGTCCATTGAAGTGCAAGGGTTAGGCAGCAGAGGGTCTGGCCCGTGGCACGCCTGTGGTTTCTCTTAGACTGTGCACATTTATTCCTGTGCTGTGCCTTTTTAGAAGTCTGCTTGAAGTCAGCAGGTGCTTTTACATATTTAAAAAGGTGAATTATACAATCGTGTGTGCCGAGGAGCTCATTACTAACTTGTTTTTATCTGTTTTTTATCTGGAAGAAGCTGTTCTTTTTAGCGTTGTGAAAAACCAGAGTTCCCCATTGGCAGAAACTCTCCAGCAATCTGATAAGGATGTACAATTATTGCTTGCTGTGGTTTCCCATGGGGCTTGAGCTGCTTTGTTTTGGCCCAGTATTAAGTGCAGAATGCATGTGTGTTCACAGATACACTTACAATGGGATTGGAGAACCCGTGTGATCACAGCACAACCCCTGCCTTCGCTCTCAACCTTCCTACAAGCTTAGTCTCTTATTTCTGGGTGAAATTCTGCCTTCCAACTCTTCCTAACTCAGATGTTATCCTGGGAGCACTCATTCTCTAAGCCACACAGTACTGGCATTGCTGGAGCTCCCACCAAGGCTGTCCCACCTTGGAAAATCCAGTGTTAACCCTGAACTTGACCCACGAGTTGACAAAAGCATTCAATGCATTAAATGCTTGTGCTGTGTTTAGTGATATGTTCAACCGTCTTTGACAAATCGACACATCCTTTCGGTGTGAATTTGCTCCTGATCAGAGATTCCTTCCACAAATCCCCCAGCAGAGTTTCAGTAAGGGGTCACTGACCAAAGCGCTGCCTTGGATGTTCATCCCGATGTCCTTGTGCCTGTGGGAGTCCCTCAAAATCACGGGACAGCCGCATGCTTGGTGAAGTCCTGGGAATGAGACCTCAGCCGTGTGTTACTGTGCTTCAGAGAAATAAAACCCGAGTGAAAATACCCTTTGGCCTGGTGGAGTCTATAAGAGAAATCAATTTACTGTCCCTTCTCTTCTGGCTTTAACCATCCACCAGCAATCTATTCAGAGTGAGAGGAGGACACTGATGGGTATGTATTTTAGAGAGGATAGAAGGGAGGAACTTCTTATGTCACTCAAATTCCATCCCAAATTGTCTGCTCGGGTTTTATTAGGTGGAAAAAAGAACCAGATGATGTGAAGCACTGCCTTTACAGCTGACTCTTTTGATTGTATGTAGTTTACTGAAATCCATCATGTCTATGAATATACCTGGGAGAATTTTTCCTCTTGGTCCAGTAAATAACTTGTTAACAATATATGCTGCTCTGTGCCCACAAAGTACATTGATGCAGATATGAGCAAGGAACCTAATATTTTGCATCTGTGAAAAATAGAGATGAATCTCAAAATTCACATCTGGCTTATGTACCTATTCAGGCAGGGCCGAATCCTGCCTCCCTGCCATGTGGAAAGGAAATACTGAGACACGTATCGCAGCTCATCAGCAGAGCACGTTGAACATCCTTGCACCTCAGCAGCCTCTTCCGCTCTGTCCCTTCAGTCCTAGGAGCTGCCAGGAGTGCTTGACTCCTGCAGATGCATGGTGGAAAACACAAGTCAAGCAGAAAAAAACAACAAAACAGAGGAAGAACACTGTTGTCCATGAAAAGGATGAGTAAATCTACTTAATAATGTAGCAGATTAAAATTAGGAAAAAAATAGAAATTACTAGGAAAGATTTAATCATAATCCTTTCAAAAACCTAGAGCAATTAGACAAAGCCAGAATTACCAGCAAGGTTGACAAAGGATCTGATGAATGTACAGCTCAGAGACAAAGACACCCTGCAAGTCCATTGAGCCTAACAGAGCTGGGACTTTGCTAGCAATGAATGCAATAAAACCCCTCATATTTCATGAACTACCTAAGACAGCAGTGTAAACACAGTCCATTACACCGTCCTGTTCAAGTCTGCAGTCCTTCTTCATTTGCTGTTACCCAGGGATCTTGGCAAGCAGAAACACAGAGCACAATCAGTGTTGGTGGTGCAGAGGGCATGGGCAGAATTGGAATTTCTCTTTTTGGTAGATCATACTGAGATGAGCTGGGGCTTTGTGTCCGAATACCCAGTGCTGTTCTGCTGCCTCTGATCTGGCAAGGCAAGCTGCGAAATCTCACAGGTGCACAATGTTTAATCAAAAGGCTCTCCAGTCCTGTAAGAGTTTTGCTAAGTAACGGAGAACAGCCCTGCACTGGATTTCCTCTTTCCATCTGTGAATTGCAGCTGCTCTATTAGCTGTGGTTGTGAACCTGTTTTGGAAGTCAGATAAGTGTGCAGTCTGTCCAGACACTGAGCCCTTCCTGTTCCTGATACCTGTGGGCTGTAATTTCCACACGTGTGGATGCAGACAGGATAAAGTCGCCTCCATTGGTGGGGATGGGAGGTTGAGAAAATGAAGTTGCTTTCACACCGATTCCCTCCATAGCCCTGGCATGGCATTTTACTTCATCTGTGACCTGAGGGTAAGGAGATGAGCTCTGTTTGAAGCAGTAGTATTTTCAACATTCACATTTCTTGAGAGCAGGGAGCTGAAACAGAGCTTCCATCGCATGGATAGCTGTCAGAATTCTCAGATTTCCTGGAAGCTCAAAATCTAAGATTTCCAATTAGTAGACTGATAGAGATTAATGAAATGTCATCATGTATTTTGATCCCAATGTTGTATTTCACTCCAGAGATCCCTCCTTGTGCCATTCAGATGCAAAGAACCAAGTTAGGTGGTGATAAATGTGAGGCGTACAACTGGAAAGAG
>NW_010164147.1:12242-12884 GCF_000695765.1 Mesitornis unicolor
AATTTAGTGATGGGTGGTGTGACAGCAGCACCAGAGCTGGGAATGAGCTGGTTCTTGTTTTGAAGAAAATGAGGACCCAGATTAGCATTTCCAAGACACAAGTATCAAACGAACACACAAATACGATCGAGGGCTGAAAATCAGAGCGACCGCTAAATATTTTCTTCACATTCTCTCTCTAAGCGTTATTTGGGATACACTTCAACAGTCCAATTTTAAGCTGTCTTGCAAAGTAAAAGGCTAAATTCCCTTTATAGTCAAAATAGGCTCCTCTGGAACATTATTAATCTCACCTATTTTCAGTGTCTATGTTGTTATGAGAAGCATCTTACTATGAAAGTGTCAGCCTCTGCCTCTCTGCTGAGAATGAAGGTTTGAGGCAATTACCTCAATGTGGGGAGTCTATTGCAGATATCTTGCATTAAGGGAGCAGAACTCCTTATCTGTTTTAGCTTTTTCATTACATGATCTCAATGCACCCTCCAAAGTAAAATATTGCAAAATGAGCACAGAAGGAGGAACTGTAGAAGGAACATGGAAATGTCAGCATAGTTTTAAGTATGATGGTTAAATAATAATAATACAATAATAATTGAGGACTTGAAAAAATATATAAAATATATAAGATATATATAATATATG
>NW_010164148.1:0-10563 GCF_000695765.1 Mesitornis unicolor
GGCTGCAATCACGCCGCGGAGTTTCGGTAACTCCAGCCTGGTGCAGTCCTAGACCGGGCTGGCGAGAGTCACTTCAGCCGTGCAGACCGCCGCCTCCCCGCGTTAGACACCCCGATAAATGTGGTCACCCTCCCCTCGGACGCTGTCACCCCTTGGAGGCAGCTTTTGCTCCATTGAACGGTTGGTGTTGGTGTTTAAGTGCACATTTGTACCGCGGGGTTATCGCCCAAAACCCAAGGTGCTGAAGATGTGAATTTCTTGTGTGTGTTTGTGGATGGGTTCTGCTCATTGTATTTAGAAATCCGTTCCCTTTTGGCATGATTCGGATGTGGAAGAAATATGCTGGAGGTAGCATAAATATAAGCAACCGTCATTCCTGAAATGACATCAGGATTGCAAGTGCTGGTTTCTGTGTGAGATGAAGGTCTTTCTCAGAGAGAGTCTCCTTCAGGTACTGGCAGACCAGGTGAACTTCACCCTGAACTTCAGCCCCTTCTCCAGGGTCTGAGACATCAGCAGTGGTAAGGATGCTTTCAGTTGACTCTGACAAGCCAAAAAGTTCATGTATATATCTTGGCTTACTTATTGTGAAGAGATCTTTTCTGCACTGTGATAACTGCTCGAGGAGGAGGATGCTTGAAGCTACAGTGGAGTAGCATAGAAAGTGGCTTTCCAGAAATTGCCAAGGAAAGGAGAGGGTTAACAAACCTGGAGAAAGCCCCAAACCCATCTCCAAGCTCTCCTGTGTTCCCTAGCAAGTGCTCAGGGAGCCTCAGGAGGAGCGGCTGCCTGGGTTGCCCTAGGTTTCACCTTGACCCAGCCTTCCTTGACCTGGCTGTCCTGCCCTGCCATTACTGTTAAGTGCTTTTTCACAGATGGAAGGGCCAAGCACTGTTATGGCAGAGAGCACATGGGCTTCTGGCTGGAACTGAACTTAATCTGGCCGGGGTTTGTGTTTGTTGTAAAAGACGTAATGTATTAAATCCTGAATATGAAGAATACTTTTTAATTTATGTTTTTCCCTTCCTTGTTTAATCTCTACACTATGGGTTGAACCGAAAACTGTGGTTGATATTGAAAATACTCTTATTACATTGTTTTTATGGAGTTTGTCCTGAGATCTCTCATGAGATTTAAAAAAAAAAAATAGTGCTTATTTTCCTTCTGGCTGGAAAACATAAGTGACTATTTCATAAAAAACATAAGGTTTAAAGTGTTGAACTTCAGATATCTGTGGTGGATGTGATGAAATGCTGAGATACGGCATCTTCTTTTTGGCATCAAGACCACGTGTCCAGGCTGTCCATTTCTAACAATGTCTTATTGTTGAGTCTGTCATTACAAGAAAAATGACTCTGTGTGAGTGTGCTGGTACCAATTGTACCAGCAGTTTGGTGCTTCTGCAGCCACTTTGTTGGAACCTTATTTTCCCTTGGTTTAATAATTTATAAAATGCCTGTTGCCTCTAGGCACATTTCATCCAGTAAGAAGAAAAACATCAACTAGTGTTTACTGGTTACGGACCCTGAGGTTGACAAATAATGAAGCTTTTGTGGATGAAGGGATTCTCATTTTTATCTTATATAAACTCATAAAAATGCAGGGTTTATGCTAAAGGTCTTCTAGGGATGTTGCTCTTTCCTTATTCTCATTCTTAAAAAGATCTCTTGCCCACTGGTGACAAAGTGGGTTTTAACTGTGACCTTCCTTGAACTGATTTTGGGTTTGCTTCTCCCTTTTGCTTTTACGTATGTCTGACTCAGGTTTGGCAGCTTTTGAGCATTTAATGGTTGTAAATTAAGATAGCAAAATCAGGTCCTATTTGCCCATCTTTACAGGCTGACTCTGTTTGGCATGAAAGAGGTCAGTCTTTTTGGGCAATAAGTTGCCCTCTCAACTCCTCTGCCAGATACTGATGAGCCACTGTTATTAACTGCATTTTGAATCACTCATTGAGCTGGAGGGGGAAAATTGGCCTGTAGTTCATCTTGTCTCCTTTGAAACTGCTAAATGATGATTCAGTGACCTTAGTGGGCAAATTATATCACCAGCTAATTGGTCTAAGAAGAAAAACTTGCCTGATATCAAACAAACTGGCTGCTGCTGTCCTTCATCCTGAAACCAGCTGCTGCCCCAGGTGATTCCTCCAGTTCCAGATACTTAGGGGTTTTGTTGTGGCACTGGGAAAGGAGGCATAATAAACTCTTTCCATTAGCTCAGTATCCATTCCACCTTCAGCAGGTTTTGAAGGTATTATCCTTAAAAAAAAAAAAGGCATAAAGATCTCAACATTTCAAGCTTGCCTTCCCCTGTGGACAGCCTTCCCTTCCTCCTGGGAGGGTGAAACTACTCACTGAGATGTAATGTTTTTTGGAGGACTTGGCTCTGCTGGAGATCTCAGTAGAGTTCAATTTAGGAAGGAGATTGAAAGCATGACACAGGGGCTCTGCTCATCACTTTGCCACCCCCATCCCTGCTTTGGCAAAGCCCTTTTCAGGAGTGAATCACCTCTCCCCAGACATGCCTGGCAGCTTTGTGCCCCGGCACTGAGAGCGTGGGTCAGGATTAGCCCCTGCGTGGGCAGCGACACTGCTGTGCGGCTGGTTGGGACTGGGGCGAGCGGGATGGTGCGCTCTGCCGGCACTAACGGTCAGCCCGACCTCGCTGCGTGTTTGCTTGCTGAAAATAGTTCAGGGCTGGTGACCTCTCTGCAAGGAGGGCTGTAATTGCAGGTGTGTGCCGGTGTGAAAGCATCCAGGCTCCGCCGGCTCAGCCCTCCTTGCTTAAAGAGCTGCAAGAGTGAGCTGGGATGTGTGAAAGGGGTCAGCTGTTGGCTTTTTGCAAGGCTGTTAGTTGAGTTACCACCTCTGAGGATGGCCTTGCCAGCTGGCTCATCCTTTAGGGAAGTTTAAAGAGGCTTATCGCAATCTTACTAGAAATCTGTCGTCTTCTATTAATCTACTTGTCTCTCCTCATCTCCTCTCCACGTGTTCTCTTGCTCATTCATCTCGACAGTGCCATTCTGCCTGCGCTGCTGCCACTCGACACCAGCTGTGCCACTTCCCAAAGTCTTGTTTAGGGCATGTTCATTTGTAGACTGTCACTTTTTCCTGTCCAACATGGCTTTTCTTTACGTATATATATATATATACACACACACACAGAGAGAGAGAGAGAGAGAGAGAGATACTATATTTTAATTTTATTTATTTAATGTGGCACTCCTGAAAGGACAGCAGAGCCGTGTGCTTTGCTGGCTGGGATGGAGGTGCAGGAGAATCGTGGTACCCAGGAGGAGGCAGACTCCAGCTCTGAGTAAGCCAAAGCCCACTCCTGTGCCAGGCCCTGCTTGGCAGCAGGCTCATCGTGGAGCACAGCTTGCCTTGCCACTGGCAGCAGCGTGAGGGACTGGTAATTGGGCATATGAATCACTGGCTGCCTGCACCTTCCTCTCTGAAATCAGGATAGTTCCCACATCGGGCAGTAGTGCTGCGCTTGGCTTGAGCAAGGGGCAGTGGAAAAAACTGCTAAACTTTGGGGGGTGAGAGGGGTGAATGCTGTACCCCGAGTATCATGTCGAAGTGAGAAAGGGCACATCAGTGAGAACTGGTGATGCTGGACCATGTCTGAACTCGGTAGCACTCCTTGGCATCTCTGCTACCTGGGTCAAATATTACTTTAAGAGTAATGTGATTTTTCCTAATAGACCTTTTCCTTGCAGGTCTCAGAAGCATGTTGATACTGTGGTTAACAGCCACATAGGCACTAAGGAAAAAGAAAGAATAGCCTGAGGAAGGCGAAGCCTTAATACCCATACAAAGCAAACAAAAGTTATATGGTTTGATGTGGATTAGCTGAGCTGCGGAGATCTCTGGAGGCCCAGCTGGGAAACGCAAAGCCTTTGACAAAGGTGGCTTGGCCGCTGCTGCTTCCAGAGACAACATCCGTGTGCTGGTGCAGGCACTGGTGCTGCTGGGAGCCACGTATCGGCCTCTCCTCTCCGCTTTCCCAGGGATGCGCTTTCCCCTGCACAACACATTATTTGCTCTCCTTGAATGTTGCTCACTGGCGAGGAGAGAGATCAGTGTGGTTTTTTTCCAGAATAGTCAGCTGATTTCATCCCATGGGAAGTGGTTGAAAAGCAGGAGACAGGTGATTCCTGCTTCGCAGCCTTCCATAGCTCCAGCAGGAGAAGGATAAACTGAGAAGTGCAGTTGCTGGGTACTTTTCTGTGTTTGCATTTGAAAGAGCTTGATAGGCTGTGATTAATGAGGCTAAATAGAAGCTTGATAAATGGTAAATTCAAATGAACCTCAAACAAAAATGGCTTTATATGAAGGCTTTTGGTTGTGTGCGAAGTGCAGATTGTGGGTTTCATCTGGTGCTGTTTGGTTTATGGTTGGCAGAGTGCGTTGCATGGGCTGTCCCTGTGTGCGGGCTGCTGTGCCACGGGTCCTGTCCAAGCGGTGTCTGGGCACACCCTCTGCAGGCTGTTGTTTCTTTCTTGGTTTGGATTAATATGATGTTTCCAAATTTGAGCTGTCAAATCTGCATCCTGGAGCTCACCTATGTCCCCATGTCCAGGCTCTAATTAAGGATGCTCTAAAAGCAGCAGGCCAGCTACCATGGCCTTGCAGATCAGAACCATTGGCCTAATCTATTTTTAAAGTGAATTAAACTAGAAAAAGATATTGCCACTCTAGAATAAGAAGCCACCTGGGGAGTTAACCCAGAATAGCTCTGCATTGAATTCGCACCCTATCTCACTCAAATAACTTTCCATACATGCAAGCTCTGTAAGCACAGAATACAGGGCATGACTTAAGCAAGATCACCCAGCAGAGCTAGGAAAACATCTTGTTTCTCCATGACGTCTTCTCTGCATCCCCTCCCGGTGATCTGCACATGCTCCTTAACTTAGGCATCCTTTTCTGTAACAAATCTGCCCTGCTTCTTGCTCGACCCCCTGCAGAGACCTGCACTCCCTTCCTACCCCTCTGTGGTTTGCTGTAGCACCCTCACTGCCAGCTCCCCGAATCTATCTCTACTCTCCTCCCCTGTCCAGCTTTTGTTCTGGTTGCGCACAGTGAAGTGAGCATCCCGAGCGCTCATCTTCCCAGAGCTTCACGGCAAGATTGCACAAAGGTCTTTTCTTAGGCTGGATGGGACTTAGCGCCTTTCTCAGTGAGTCAGTGTGAGCTGATAACCTGAGCTGGGCATAGGTGGCAGGCGTAAATTATTTGCAGCAGCAGAGCTAGGAGATGCTCTCGTGCTGCTCTCATCTTGCGTTGGCTGGGAGGAGGAGTGGGGATATTTGCATGTTTTGAGTTGTGCTGAGACACTGCTGTTACACTGCTCCTTTGGATTTGTCAAGCTCAAGTTGAATGTATATAATTTTAACATCTCATGATTCTTTGGGGGCTGACTCATGGTTTTTTGGCCTGAATGAATCATAGCTCTTGAACGCCATTGCTAAATTCATTATGCAACAATTACAGGGTTGGAAATACCACCCTAAGTGCATACAAACAAGCTGGCAGTGATTTTCCTTTCTTCTCTCACCCCGTGTTGCCAAGGGACCTCCCTTGTGGGTTTGCTCATTAGCCTTTACCTTCACTCCATAGGTGAAGGGCTGCTGAGCACCCTATGTTTTGATGCTTTGCCCTTGAGCTGGAAGGGACAGGAGGTGCAGGTTGGGTATTTCTGAAGGAGGAGAGAGGGGACAGCCTGGAAGGGAGAGCTGGAGATGCACAGCTTCACTCTTCGGTGCCAGTTGCCTTAATTTTGTCTGAGCTGCTCCATGTGATGTTGTGGCATAGTCATGGCATCTCTAATGATCTCTATGGGAAAACCCCAAGTATGAGGTGTTCCTCTAGAGTGACTCTGTGTGGCAATATTGGATGTTGGCAGCATTTGCAGGCACAAAGTCAGCTTGATTACTTTTTCAGCAGCTCAAAGGTCAAATACGCATAGAAGGAGAAAAAGCAAAGAAGACGTGAGCCCCATGCTGGCTGTGCAGTGTCTGGTAATACCCACCATTGCTTTCTCTATGGTGCTAAGCTGAGATTTGAGGATTTGTGTAGGCCTTGGCTTTTTATTACTGAGATCTTGAGCAGGAGTTCATGTGATATGGGAAATTAAGAGGGGCTTTGCACTAGGTGGGCTTTGCTTGCTGTCTTGGTTAACCCACCAAAGCAGCTGGTGGGAGCTGTGCTCTAGATCTGTCAGCGGGATGCAGAAGGACCATCTCCATCATCTGCAGGATCAGATCAGATTTTAAGTTGACTTTAAGATGCCCCTGCTACCTGAATTTGGCTTTCACTACCAGGACACTGATTTTTCTGCCACCCTATTAAAACTGTTTCTCAGAACAAATACTCAACTGAGGTACAAACCTAATGGCAGAGTGGATACCTGTGCTTGGGAATCCCTCCAGAAAATCTCCCTTAAGCCTTTCTTCCCAGCGGAATTCTGGCTATTAAATCTCAATATCTTTGGGAAGAGTCTCTTCCTTGGGCAGGTCTGGCTGTTTGCACATCCAGGCATGGGCACACATGGAGACAGCGGAGAATGGTGGCTAAACCTTGTTCTCGTGGATGGACGAGATTCTCCTTGGTCTGATGCAGCAGAGCCCTGGTGCTTGTCATCCCAAAAATGGCAGAAGCAAAGCAAGAACTCTTCTGATGAGGAGAAGAGCAATACCAGCAATTCTGGTACCATGCTCATAGTCAAGTTGATGTAAAGTATCCAAAATCATAGTTTCAAACTAAGAAGTGGTAAATATTTGATGAAACTGAATGTCAGAGCAACTGTATTGTCAGAGCAGCAAGTCAAGCCAATGTACCATCTCAGACTGGCCAAGAGTAGATGCAGAAAACATAGAAAGTAGGGCATGTATGGTGACGTGAGGGTTGATAACTGCGCCTAAAAATAAGGTACTTTAGAAACATAAAATCTGCCTCGCAAGCAAGACAGTGGCAAGCTGCTCTGAGTGTCTGATTTAAGACTGAAACTGGTGATATTGGCACTGCAGAAAGCTGTGCTAACATTCTGTTAGCATTTTGCTAGCAAAACATTTTGTTTCAATCTGGTGGTTTGCATCTGAGATAAGGCAAGTTACTCTGGAGCTGTGCTTGGGCAGAGGTGGGGCTGTTGGCAGAGGTGCTGAGGAAAAGCAGCCTGCTTCCTGTGCAGGGCTTCTGCTGATCTGCATTTTAAGGAGCCTTTGTCCTCTGGAAGTATTACGGTTTAACTTTCTAGAAGATGCACTTACGATACTCATGCAGGCTTCAAGAGGAAACAGTCTCAGTTGCTCTGTGGTAACAGTATCTGGTGGTTCTGGTCCTAGCTGCCGTTGTTGTGAATGGGCTGAAACTGGTACTATACAGAAACTATACAAGGGTGCTTGTCGGAGTGTGCAGAGAAGCCTGGCTGCTGTGCTGTGGGTCTGTTAGTGTCAGATCAGCAGCCTTAGGACCCCCTTCTTGCATACTGGTGGCTGACCTTGACCTGCAAAAGCTATGTGGGCAGGAGGATTAATTTTTTGGAGTGGAGGGGTGAGCAGCATGTCTGTGGTTTAGCAGTGGAATAGGTCATTGTGGAGTTCATCAAGGTATAAAGACTGTGGCTTAGATAACAAATCCAGATATTTGAGCTGTATGGAGTAAAACATCCCATGCTGTAGTGTGGATAATTAATTTATCCCAAAGTCTCACCTCTTTACTCGCCCAGCAGAGCCCACGGACACCCTGCTGGTCCCTGCACAGCAGAAGCAGATGGGCAACACCATCCTGAGCAGACGTATGGGCTCCCTGATGGATGCAGGATGGGTCAGAGGGCAGCTTTTTATGTTACTTGGTTAAGATATTTTGAGGATTATTGGTTGGGTTATAGATGTGCTCAGTAGTGTCCATGAGCATTAGAGTTGAAAGCATTTTGTTAGCAATAATTAAATACAACTGCTATTTAAAGAGGATTAATCAGATTGTTGGGAAGAGCATCCTCTCTTAAATCTCCCACAAAATCAATATTCCCCTTGTCAGGTGTGTAGCAGACATTTTCAAAGCCTGCCAGTCGCATCCAAGCCCATTCCAAAGCACCACATCATCCTGACGGCATCACTTTGTACCCATCTCCCAAAACCTCTCTTCATGCTGCAGTGAGCTGTTTGGCATGTTTGGCTCTGGCATTCGAGTGCTGTGAGTTGGGTGCTGGTTGTGTCCAGCTGGTGACATCTGTCCTGTGGCCGGGGTCAAATGCCTGGTGCTAATGGGCTCCGTGGTGTCTGCTCCTGTGATCTGGCAACCTGGGGACCTCTCCTGCGTTTTGTATGAGCTGATGTGTCCTGCTGGACCTGCCCTTGGGTCACTGTGTGCTGTGGTGTAGGTGTCCAGCTTGGAAGCAGTTGTTGTCTCTCATCATCAACACTGGTATAGCAAACTGCAGCATGGATGTGCGGGGACAACTCTTCTCATGCATACCGACATCATCTCGCAACATGAGCCCAACATGCATTGCCTTTCCCACCATCCAGTTGTTGTGGTGGCTTTGTTAGCTGCTGGCATTGTCACCGTGGTGCCATAAAGCTGCCAGAGTCACGCCTTTGCCTTGGAAAGAGAAGAGCAAGGCAGGATTCTCTTCTGGTGGCAAAGAAACCAGAAAATATTAAAAATAGAGGAACATAGTCCCATGTGTCCCGGTGACAAAAGCAGGTATCTCCAGGGAAAGGCACATCCCTGTCCGTAGCTGAGAGCCTGCAAAAGCCATGCTGCTGAAACATCCCGTGCTGGCACAGCTTGCAGTGCCTAGGAGCTGTAAATGGAAAATCCAGCACTTATCTTGCTTGTTGCTGTGCCAGAATAGGGCTGTTCCCAGGATTTTTTTCCCCCCATGGGCCAAGATGTGTGTAAGTGGCTTTAAACAATGGAAGGATTTCTGCTAAAAGGACTGGGGCGCGGGCAAATAGGGGTTTAATTTGTATCTGAAGGGAAGGGTGTGGGCTCTCGCAATGGTGTTTTTGAGATTCTGTTGGAAATTAGCCTTGTGTTTTTCCTATGTCTTATTTTAAAACCTGCTTTGGTGAAAAAATTGTGGTCTTTTTTCAAATTACAGATCTCTAAACATGTAGTTTAAAATGTCAGGAAGGGGGATGCAGTTTTGGTAGGCTCCACACATCTGTCTGTTGCAGGGCTGATAAAAAATGGAAGCTTTAACCAGAAAAACAAATAAAAGGAGGTAATATCACTGTCACAGATGGATCGGGCTGCTCTCCCTGCAGGTGTCTGTATTGCAACCCACTCTCACATATAATGTGCTGTGGAAAAAATAAATGAAGAGCTGAATCGGAGACTTATGCCCTCAATTAATTTTTGTTCCACATAATCGGAGCTGCTGCATGCCTTTCCTTCAATATTTAACAGCCTGGCTCAGAAGATGGGCCCGCTCTCGTGTGAGAGAAGTTGGGATTCAGTTCATGTTTGCACAGAAATCCCGTTCTGATCTTTCTCTCTTTGCCTAAGGGCAGGGATCCTGCTGCTCCTCTGATGTTGGAGATAAATTTTGTTAGCAGATACTTTTCTTTGGGAAAGCAAAGGGGAGAGGGGAGTGGTATCTAATGATTTCTTGAAGGAATAAAGTTTCGTTGTCTTCAAGCATTGTCTTCTCTGGAGTCCTATGTGCTGCCTGGGGTATAGTAAGTGGGGAGCAGAGGGGAGAACTTTGCTCATGGTTTGATGTATTAAGGAATAAAAAGAATCTGTACAATTAGTGCATGCTCTCTGCAGATTTACAGCCTGTTGAATAGTTTTCTCTATCGCTCTAGGATAAGAGGGGATGGCTTGTTTAGGTGCGTAGTTTGAAATAGAGCCCTCAACTCAGTTTATGATTTTTATCTCAATTCAAAATCGTGGTTAGACTTTTCAAATTCAAACTGACTGAAACGTCCCTCTCCGTTCTCTGCGTGGCCAGAGCTCAGGGTGTCTGTTTTTACTGATTCACTGATCGACCTGAAAGCAGGAGGCAAACCCAAGGTTTCACCCTCAGAAAACAAAAGGGTTCTGAGCAGTTTCTGCAGCTCCAAGGCTCCCTTGAAGGTGCCTGGTCCAGAGTTCAAACTGGGGGCTGGAAGAGCCTATGCTGCCCATGGATGTGGAGGAAAATCCCCAGGCTTGGAGTGAATATAAAAACTATCCGCATGAAAGTTCTGGGTTTGAAAATTTACCCAGGCAAGGATGGTTCAATGCAGAAAAGTGGCAGCCTTGAGAGAGCTGACGCAGAAAACAGCATTTTTGCTGTGGAGCTTCTAGATGAAGGCTTTCTAAAAGTCCTCTGAGTCCTGTTGCCTTGTGCTGGGAATTGGGCTTAAGGAGCAGCTTTGCACAAGCGCCACGTGGAGGGAAGCAAGCGCTGAGCTGGTCTAGCTTTAATGCTCTGGCTTGCTCCTAAATCATGCATGCAAGCTGTGCTTGGGCTTGTGTGCTGCTAAAGCAAAGCCCTTGGTGGCTATGGCCGTGTCCAGTGACCCCAAGACCCAGCTCCTATCTTTAGATAGGAGCTTTATGGCCA
>NW_010164149.1:0-3613 GCF_000695765.1 Mesitornis unicolor
TTTCCCTTAGCAATTGTTTGAAGAGGTCAGTAATTAGTAGCCTTCCATATAACTTTAATAAAGGATGTGTGAATACTTGATAGTGATGTGTATAGTTAATGAACGATTCTGATACTTATTCTGGGGTTGGTTATGTTTACTGAGTATTTTTCCTCCCTCTGCTCACAGAAATAATTGCAAATGTGTTTTTGTTTATCCATTTGGTGAATAGCTGCTGTTGCTGTGTATACTCATGTTTGTATATTAATATGGACACTGATGAAAATGGAATATCTTACACTTGTTATACACTGCAGAAAATTCGAACCAAATGGCGTGGAGCAGAAAAAAGCCAGAAAATCCCCTGTGTGATTTGAATGACCAGCTGTAAAGCAAAAGATGTCTGGCTTTACTGGAGTCTGACTGGGAGTCAGATCTTCTGCTGGCAAGCTATCAATATTACCCAGAGTAAATGAGTATAGAGCCAGGGAGTTATTTGTGAAGAACAGTTTGAACTAATGAAATAAGAAATAAAAATGTGTTCAGGAATCACTGGTCAACAGAAAATAATGGCTAATTTATCAGATTAATTGACTGATCTTATCAGCTCTGTTGAGCGGGATCTATTACAAAGGACTAATAAAGTATTTGCACCCATCCAGGCAACCAATGTATCGCTTATGCACTGAACTGTTTGGAAACTTTGGAGTATTTCCCAGTGTTTAGATAATCTAAAATTCTCCAAACCTTCTAAATCCCTGTCATCCCTTTGAGGCTTTTTTGAGACTTTTTTTCTGGGGAGGGGCAGGTTGCAGAACAATAAATTCATTATTTAGAAATGATACTGCCATAAAGTTGGTTTTGTGTTTCCACCAGCACTGTCTATGTCTGACCTCTGACTCCTCAACTTAACCTTTATTGGATCAAAATATTTTCAGAAGTATCTCTAATTTAGTTTTTGGACCAATAAAAAGTGTTGTCAACCTTTCTGAAACACCTTGACCACAGCCTGACCAAGAATGCAGAGAGAAGGGTTTCCACAGGGCTGGGAGATGATGGCTACAAACTCACCGAAATCATAGATTCACAGAATGGTTTGAGTTGGAAGGTACTTTAAACCCCTCCCAGTCCAACCCCTGCCATGGGCAGGGACACCTCCCAGCAGCCCAGGCTGCTCCAAGCACCGTCCAAATTGGCCTTGAACACTGCCAGGGAGAGGGTATCCACAGCTTCCCTGGGCAAACTGGGCCAGGGCCTCACCACTGTCATAGGAAGAAATCACAGAGTCACAGAATCACAGAATCACAGAACGTTAGGGATTGGAAGGGACCTCAAAAGATCATTCAGTCCAATCCCCCTGCCAGAGCAGGAACACCTAGATGAGGTTGCACAGGAAGGCGTCCAGGCGGGTTTTGAATGTCTCCAGAGAAGGAGACTCCACAACCTCTCTGGGCAGCCTGTTCCAGTGCTCTGTCACCCTCACTGAGAAGAAGTTTCTTCTCGAATTTAAGTGGAACCTCCTGTGTTCCAGCTTGTGCCCATTACCCCTTGTCCTATCATTGTTTGTTACCGAGAACAGCCTGGCTCCATCCTCGTGACACTCACCCTTTAAATATTTATAAACATTAATGAGGTCTCCCCTCAGTCTCCTCTTCTGCAAACTAAAAAGACCCAGCTCCCTCAGCCTTTCCTCATAAGGGAGATGCTCCACTCCCTTGATCATCTTTGTAGCCCTACGCTGGACTCTCTCCAGCAGTTCCCAGTCCTTCTTGTACTGAGGGGCCCAGAACTGGACACAATATTCCAGATGCGGTCTCAAATCACTTCCTAATATCTAGTCTAAATCTCCCCTCTTCCAGTTTAAATCCATTACCCCTTATCCTATCACTACCTGTCCCTCTCTAAAAAAGTCCCTCTCTAAATTTCCTGTAGGAAATATAAACTATGAACTAACCTTTTGTGGGTAATGGAGCCTCAATGAGCACTTACCATTTCCTTTGGCTGAGCCATTGGTGAATCCGAGCTGTTAAAAATTCATATCTTAGGATAGCACTGGCTAAATTAATTTTTTAGTTATTTGCTGATCCTGTTGCTCAGCTGGAATGAATGAAACAATCAATTTCTACATCCAGGTTTTCAGGGTGCTCTGGCTTCCTGTCTCCATGGCTGATATTCTTGAAAGGCACTTGCTTTCCATTCTGGCTGGAAGAACACACTTATCTTCAGCTGTACACTCAAATTCTCAACAGAAATTAAGGTTCCGCTTACTACTGAAATCATCAAGTCCTGGGTAGGTTTCCAAGTCTGTAACAACTGAGATAGAGCTTGAAGAGTCAGCTCTTTGCAGATAACATAGGAAACAGCTGATGTGAAAAGCATGTAAGAAAACTAACAGCCAAAGAAAATTTGGCTTTTGATGTTCCTTGTGTTAAGGACCTGGACTACTAGCATGGTGTGGTTACCTGTGCTGTTCCAGAGATATGCAACAGCTACAGATGAAGGTTATTTATATTTTTAAAATGGATCTGCGACTGCTTTATTTTACTGGCATGGTGCAGACAATCTACAGGTGATCTCTAGGTCACTGGATGATGCTAGGAACCTGTAAAAAGCTGTGGGAAGCAGTTGTATGTGAGGGTGTTTCCAAGCCACTGGTTATCAAAATAAGTTTTAATTTGACCCTGTTACCAGTCTGCTGCCTGTGTGGACCCTAGTAATACAAATAGCTCAGGATCTACAGGTAAATAATAGGTTGTGGAATGATTGATAAAATCTGGTTTATACTAACTTTGTGTTACTTGATCAAGGAGTTTGTACTCACTTATTTTAAATGGGATAGAGATGTTTAAAGGTCTTCTAAGTCACACTCAGGTTTTACTACATTTTTATCCCAGTTCCCTATGTACAAAGTGGGGAGAAAAACAGACTCTTTCTATTAAAGCCACCAAATGTGTATGCTAGTTTTTTAAAGCACCAATCTGTGTGTGATTTGTAAGGTTTCTGAAAAATTTGGGCTTGCGAGTTGTAGGGATCTCGCCAAGAAATGTGAATAATAAGATGTTCTCAAAGCCAGAAGAGAAAAATACACTAAAACAGTCCAGGTATAAAGAGAAAGATAATATTTTTCTCAGCTGAAGATAAGCCAATTCAGGCAAGCACAAAGAGGAAATTCTCAGTGCAGTCTGACAATCTGAATGTAGGTTGAAAAAAAAAAGCCCTTCAAAATAAAGATCTTTGCATGGAAATATTGCAAAAAGAAGATTTAACAAGCATGCTTAGAGCACTACTATAAATAATAAGATTATTTAATAGTTTTATTGAGACTATTATTTCTGCTGATTATTTTAATAATTATGAAGGGTGCCTCTTTAGTAGAGCTAGTGGCTTTGTAAGAAAAAGCACTGTTATGCTAATAAATAGATGTAACATCACTGATTCAAAGCCATAAGAAAGGTTTCTTTAAATTCCCACAGTTCTATTAAAGGCATAAAGAACCTATAAACATTGTGAATGTAGCATATAGTATTCTGAAGAGCTTCAACTATATGTGTCATAGCAACAGAAAAACTGTATAGCAATGATTTTAATGTGACTTGAGGAAGGTATTTCAAAATGTTGTTATTAATTTATAATA
>NW_010164150.1:0-11611 GCF_000695765.1 Mesitornis unicolor
CCTCTTCTTCTTTTTCTTCTTTGTTCTTAATTTTGCGCGGAGTTTGCTTGCTCCGGGAGGCAGCGGGTGATGCTCGACTACCCTTTTCCCGGGTTTTCTCCCCTTTACCAGAACGTGTTGGTGGTTCACGTTGTACCCCCAAGCCGTCCCCCCCTCCTTCCTTGCACCGCTCCATCCCAGGACACAAACTTGGGATTAAACAACCCCACCCCATCCTTCCCACGGCACGATGCGGGGAAATGCCCCCACACCGTGGCATCCCCTCCACTCCCCACCCCTTCACCTGCCTCCCCGTGGTACCTCCTTTCTCCCGACACTTCCAAATCCATCCCGCTTTTGCCAGAGAAACGGTGCGGTTGTTTTTTTTTGGTGTCTGGGAACGGGGAAGAAGGGGGGAGTAGGAGGGCGGGGGGAGGAAGCTGAAAAGACATGTTGGTGGAAGGGCAATTTGCATGAAAAATAGGGACGGATGATTAGGGACCCAGGCAGGGAATTTTGATTGCCCCAGAATTAAAAGAGGTGGCAAGACCAGGTGAATCCTATTTTGGCGTTTTCTTTGTAAACCCGGTATTTTCTATTTTGTTTTAAAAGTAGCAGTAATAATAAAAACATATTTTTTGCTGGCCCTGCTTCCACTGGGGCTGAACGTTTTGCAGAGAGTAAGGTGCCTGCTGTATTTCATACATTAGTATATAATTCCTGTTAATTAGCAATAATTTACGTTAAGAGCATAGAAAATGTTGAGGTTACAGGTTTTATATCTGTACATTTGATCATCTTGTTATTTTCAAGAACTTTGCCTCCTATAAAATTAATTAGGTGAAATGTGGAGGTGTAATCAGCAGCCTCTGAATTACCACTTCATTTCCTGGTTTTGATTGTAAATCAGCCCAGTCGGTACAGACTTTAGCAAAGTCTATTTTTGTTTTGCACTACTTTTAACTGTCTGGTGTTGAAGAAGCGAAAAATTCCCTACTAAATAATACTGACAGCATTAGAAAGAAATCAGGCCGCAGGAAAACAGTATAATTGAGTAATGATTATGCAGAGCTCCTCGCTAAGGGAGTTGTAAGGGGGAATTTGGGGTATTTTTGTGTCTTTTGCTGTGGAGAGTTGGTGAGCTAGAAGTTAGATTTGTAAAATACCTTTGTCTGCAGCGTGCAGCAAGCTACTAGTGGAATTAGTCCCGCCATAATTTACTCCCTCGGTCCGAACACAAGGAATGGCTGGGGAGAAAAATGCCATGGCCAGCAATCCTGCAGAAACACCCTGCTCCTCTCCCAGCTTCCCGAGGAGCATGAAATGCACGTTGTGCGTCTTACCTCGTCTGTAAGTTTAGAAGAAAACCCTAGCGATTAAGACATTGTTTTTATTAATACGAACGTAACCTTCATATTCCTGTGGTTGACCTTATGTTAAATTAGAAGTAGTACTAGAGGCAAAAAATGATGGACTGGATCCCTGTGTCCTAGTTGGAGCTGAGGTACGGCGAGGTAGTGTGCTCTTTCAATATTATTTTACACAGCACAACTGGGAGCTACTCCAGATCTTCCTCCTCAATATTCAGCCTAGGTAGGGTTGAAATAAATTTAACCTGAGTTCACTGGATTTTTGCACTTTATCAAAATCAGTTCCAATATCGTGCAGTCAAATTAAAATCTATTTTTTGATTCTCTGTGGCTTTAAGTTCATTAAATGTGAAATTGGCAGCCAGCTAAAGAAGGTCAGGCTGATTAACTGTTTAGGAGTTGTATTCTGTTTCACTTGCATTACCTGGCAGTGTTTTGAGGTGGGTTGTATTTGTAGTGCCCTCTCCTCCTGCCCGCTGCTGTTAGCGTGTGTGTTGGATTGCGCAGGTAGAGGAATACCAACACGCTACTGGTATTTATATTTTTTTTTTCTTGTGAAAGGCAGTAGCGATGGAGACAGCACACAGATTGCCGAGGTATTTCTCTGCAAACTTAAAAAAAAAAGCCAACAGAAAAGAGAGTCACGTCTGCCTCGTTAGAGCATCCACTGATGATTCTATGAGCAAAAATAGCCTCATAATGAAGCTTTTTGGGGAGCTCATTCAGAAAATTTGTCAACTTTGACAACATTAGGCAAGGTATTTTCAGTTTAAAGAAGGCACTTCTTGCTGTTGCAAGGAAATGTGGCAGTCACTTGGCCACGCTGATTTTTAGATGCTGAGGGCCACGAGTGCTTAACATGTTTCAGATAATTTAGTCGTTTCCTTATTTCAGGGTGAAGGAGGAAAAATTACTAATTGCCTTGTTTCCTTAAGTACTAAAAAATATCCTGTCCAGCTAATATCTCTAGGTGGAATCAATTTGATGAATTTGATATTTACTTGAATCCTGAGAAGTAGCTGAGAAGTGAGAGGTGCCTCCCCTCGCCCCGCAGACATTTCTGCCGCACTTGCTTTTTATCATTTCAGTTTTTGCCATTTATTTATTTATTTGTCTCCTACCCTCCCTCCCCCACAAATAACTCCTGGCTTTTGAATTTTTAAATTGGAAGCTGCAAATGGGCTGATAGGGATAGTGACACAAAAACAGATGTATACGTGTGCATGTGCATTATGAGGGCTATATGGGCCCCGCGTGTCGGTGCCTGGGTGTGTGTGGCCATGCGGTTTGGCTCTCCCTCTCTTTTCTTTTACACACACGCGTGCTACTTGCACAGCCTGCATAGGAAATATGCAATATCCATATGGTGAAACACCTTTTGTCTGCATCCGCACTGTGTAGTTCAGGCTTCTGAATTTTAGAAAGTAGGTCTGGCTGGTGGAAAATCCACATTCATGTGTCTGTGAGTGTGTGTAGTGCTTTTAGCCTTGAAGTCATATACATAAATAATACATCCGGCAATAAAATGCTGTATTTGCTTCTCTTCATAGTACCACGAGAGTTTTGCAGTGTATTCTTTCAGCCTATTCATTTGATTTTAGCACTGAATTGTTCAGTTGAGTCAAAAATTTGTCCTCATGTAGGAACACAGAGACAGTTGCAATGCTGGCTCTCTGAGTCCCGTGTGCTACAGCTGCTTCTGCACAATCCCTTCCCTGTAACTGATGAATTCATCTCCTCGCTGCCGTGCTAATAGCCGTGTTGCATGAGTTCAGCTGGGGGGGAGCAGGGTGTAATATTCATGAAGAGGGGGCTTGGCGTGTTCCTCCCCTCGCGCTTGGTGTCTTTCCTGAGAGCTCTAATGATTCTCCTTTTGTTTCTCAAACTGCAGCCGAACCTCTTGAAGCCATTCTCACTGATGACGAGCCTGAACATGGCACATTGGGAGCTCCAGAAGGGGACCACGACCTCCTCACTTGTGGCCAGTGTCAGATGAACTTCCCGTTGGGGGACATTCTTATTTTTATTGAGCACAAACGGAAACAATGCAATGGCAGTCTCTGCTTAGAGAAGGCTGTGGATAAGCCGCCTTCACCCTCACCAAGTGAGCTGAAAAAAGCATCCAATCCTGTGGAGGTTGGCATCCAGGTTACGCCAGAGGATGACGATTGTTTATCAACGTCATCTAGAGGAATTTGCCCTAAACAGGAACATATAGCAGGTAAATTGAAGCAAGGAGAAGTGTTTGCGAGTTTATTTCCATTTCAGTTGCAATGTAGCGTGTTCACAGTTGTAAACTGCTGTGTCTGTCTCTCTGTTCTGCTCGCCGTGATGGCCGATGTGTTACATACCCTGCCTCCCGTTAGTGGCGAGTGCAGGAGCGGTATTTCCCAGTGCCTGCACAGAGGCAGGATCAACAGGCACGTGCCGTGCCAGCCGGTATTTCCAGCGGTATTGTTTCAGGCCGCTCTCGTCATTTGCCTGTATTGTAGTCACCGTATCCCGGTGTCTTGCCTGCTGTAGCGCTGCAGGAGGAGATTTCAGAGCCTGCTGCGTGATGAAGCAAGGAGCTTTCGAGTCTTTGGCAAAGTCAGGGGGGAAAGAGTTAACCGAGCATCAGCCAGCCTTGGTTCCATATTGGCTGTCAGCGTATGGACTGTAATTAAACACAGCCCCATGGCAAAGTGACACCACCGACCTTGACTTTAAGATGCCATTTTCGACTGGCCAGGCCAGAGTAGAGAGGGCAGTTGCTGAAGCGCACAGACATGCTTATTCGAAAAGTTTAAGGGCATGTTGGAAATTTCAAAAGGTTGGTTTGACAGGAAAGGCCGCTCTCTGCAGTCTGCCTCCTCAGCCAAATGATAAATGCTTTGCTGTGCTCTCTCTTGTCTCTGATGTGGTTTTGACAGATGTATCTTGATTTTGTTTGCGGTTTACACAACCACATGTCAGCCGTACAAATGTCCAAGGCAGAGTTCTGTTTTATGCAACAAACAATATGAAATGTAACTTTAAAATAAGGGTAAATAATTCGATTTCTTAGCATGTATTTTTTTTAATTGGAAAGCCATTCGCCATGCAGATATTTTCACAAATGAGGTTAAAAAAAGAGCGTATTACGTGAAAGAATATCTCAGAGCCCTGGGAGTGTAACAAGGCACGCTCTGTTTTTAAAATCCTGCTAGTAAACAAGAGTGCTACCCATTTGCAGTGAGCGTTGCAAATCACTTCAAACTGCGCCAATACTATCGGTCGAAAAAGGCAAGACCGCGGCATATCAGCACCAACAAATGCCCAAACCAATTTCAAACCCCTTTTCCCAGCAGTGTTTGGGATGTGGCACTGCCGGTACCTCTCTTCGGGGAGCCCACAGGACCGCTGAGGGTTGTCAGAGGCGCAGTACATCATCACGTGATGTGCTGGAGCTTGTCTTGGGCTTGCTTTTGGCCATGAAGTTAAACCATAATAGGGCATTAAGTGCTCGGAGGTTCAGCTGATGCTCCCGCAGCCTCACTGGCCTCCAAACCGGCTGGCAGATCTTACTGGAGAGCTGTAGTTTCGAAGGTTTTGTGGTGACAGCAAATATGTATCAGTGCACCTATGTCTGTCTGCTCACGTGCATCTGTGCAAAGCCATGTGCGTACACATGCATACATCATGTGAATGATTATATATTATTTCTGCAGCTTAATAGGTATTACTGTGAATACATGTATTTATGTATGTTTAAGAGGAAACAGAGGCTCAGCTACTGCTAAGCTACATTTTGAAAGAGACTTACAAAACCCAGAAACTCCTCATATTGCACTTCCCAACCATGGATGTTAAAGATGTGGGGTTTTTTTGTTTCCCAGAGTGGTAGAGGGCAGTGCCTGTTTCCATGTGCTCCCTGTGATCTGACGAAAAACGAGCAGGAGCGTAGGACATGATTAATGAAGCGGGAGTCTGGCGGAAGGGATTTGTAGTCTTCCCGGCTCTGGAGCCATACTAAATCACCAAATATGGAGGAGTGGCGGTATGATGTAACGCTGTGTTTACGTACGGTGCCGCTGTGTTGAAAAGACAAAACACAGTATCTGTCAAGCAAGAATTAAACCCACTCTCCCCGCCGTGGTCCCAGATAGGTCCCTTAGCTGGAGGGACAGCCACGCTGGGGATTTCTGCAAAAGGGGAAACTCCTCAGCTGGGCATTTTGCTCTGGCGCTTGTTCGGCGCGGTAGACTCAGCAAAGCCAAATCACGCTTTTGCGTGGCGCAGGTGACGTGAAGCGAGCAGGATTTGGGCTTGCGCGATGTCACAGGGCCGTTAATTCAGAAAAGGCTGTGGTTTTAACTGACTTTAAATGGTTGAGTGAGCGGAGAGCAGTGGACAAGGCGAGGTGAACGTCGGCAGGGGCCTGCTCCTGCTCGCTCTCAGATGTAGGGATCGCCTTTGCTCTGCAGGTGTGAACTCAGGTCCGTGGTGCAAGCCATGAGTGCTGTTGTGAGTAGAGACCAAGCTGCAGTTGTCCGAGCATTTCCCACCCCAGTTTTCTGTGTGGTGGTGCCCAGCTGTGCCCATGGACAGGAGGTCCAAGAGCACAGGTCTTCTCCTGCACCTGCCTGTCTGGGACGGAGCTGGGGTCCTCTGATTGTTCCCAGTGGTGGGAAATGCAGCCAGGCTGTGGGAGCAGGGAAGGAGCACCAGGAGTTCTGGTGTCTTGCACTGTCTCTCCTCTTTGTGTTTTCATCTTGCCTTACACTTGGGTAAGTTTAGCTCCCTTGTATCCCAGAGAAGTGTGGCAATAGCTGTAGTGACCCACTGCTGGTAGCCAGGCATTTATGGGGTCTGGCAGTGAAATCACCAGTGAGGTTCTTGGAGTGAGCTGTGGAGTTCAGGTTTCTGGAAGGCCCCTGCAGTGAACCTTGGGCTTTTCCAATTCTCATATTTTATATCTAATTTCTGTGCCAGAATGCAAAATGCTAAAAGGTATCAGTGTGTAATTAAAATTAAAAAAAAAGGACAGATGCTGCCTTTAGAAAAATATACAGTACTTGAGATAACTGATTCTTTTTGGTAAGAGACCAGAAAATATGTATTTAATAGCAATGTGAGAATGCCCCCAATTAGTTTTTAGGCTGCAAGAGGGGTTACGAGTTTGCACTGGGTACAGAGGTGATACAGGTTAGCTCTGATTACAGAGGTGCTGTATGTTAGCTCTGGATGCTGTACGTCCTCTGTCTGCAGTTTTGTAGTAAGTTGGTGTGTTAGAATAAAAGATCGCCTTAAGATAAGTAATGGTTAAGGATCTACTCATCTGAAGACAAGGAAAGAGGCAGCGAGTCATTCAAATGCAGGGAGAAATTATGTCTATTTTAACCATCAATAGGCTGCTCTTTATCCTCACCGTTTTCCAGAGACGGGGATGATTATAGGAGCTTATATATGTACGTGTGCAACCTGTGCAGTAGCTGTGAGATCTGTATAGGTGCAGGCATGTGTACCTGTCTCTTCTGTGTGGGTGTCTGCCTGCGCGGAGCTTTGACTTGCTATAAAATTTTGAGTGATGCTGATCCAGTGCTATAGCTGAAATGTCATAAATTTAACAGAAAATTAATAGGATATGTTGTGTGGGTCCAATGAGGCAGCTTTCATCAATATGTATGTCAAAGCCTCACCACCAGATACCGGCAGCCCATGATTTGCAGTGAGTGCTACGGCAAGGCTTTAGTTATCCGCTCTGGTATTTTACAATAGGGGGAAATATTAACTGAAGTATCTAGAGATCAGTGAATGTAAAATTGCTGTTCACTTATTGAAAAGGCTGAAGAAATATTTATCGTCTGCTGGTGTCAGGTTTTAGCACTTTGTTTGTTGAATGTATAAATCCGAGGGAGTTAATGAAAGGTTGTTTTTTGGGTGAGGAAGGATCTTAAATGTTACTTGGATTCAGTTGGAGGAACACTTTGGAGTGCTGCTGCATATTCCCCTTTATAATGCCGACTGTGTATCTGTGGATGCTGTATTTACTGTACAAAAAGGAGAGGAGGAGGGGAGGTCATTTTTACTGCCTGAATCCTTTATTCTCAAGCTGCTTGTGGCATTCAAATATAATATGTGGAAAAATTACTTCAGAAAAACCTCTGTCTGCAGTAATCGGGGGGAAGGTGGACATAATTTGGTACTAAATTTTGAACCAAGTATATTTGATTATTACAGTTTTTGGGAGGTAATGTCTTTGACTAGTCATTACACTACAGAAATTTTCTTGGGCTGTTATTAGTAGCTGCAGTTATAATTCTGTAGGTTGTAAATTGTGATTCCTTATTATTTGGTTTTGTTATAGAGACAGAAAATTATTGATATCTGCACTAAATAGTTAGCATTGCATCTGCACAATAAGATGAAAGCTTGAAAGGGTTGGGGGGAGGAAAATGGAAATATTTTGGAGTTGAATTCTCTCTGCTTTCCCCATACAAAGAAATAGAGCACAGACTGGGTGAAACAGTTGCAGGCAGGAAGAATAGCGAGGGTGCTACCCAAAGGCTCCCGCTCCTGAGAATCGGAGCCTTGCGTACAAGCTGTATTTGTAAATAAGACAGAGAAAGGTTGTGAACCGGCAGCTTGGCTGTTTTGTCAAAGTACAATGTCAGAGAAACTCTTTCTAAGACAAATTGTAAATAGAAGTGTCATGATGATTGCATGATTGAGCTCCAGAAGTGTCTTGCAATTGTTGGCATTGTCAGAAGACTTTTGAAAGCTTAATTAAAGGCGGTGGCCTGTGTGGCTGTGAAATTTACTTCTTGGGAGGGGGGGGGAAATGTAAAAAAATGTAGAGGATCAAAAAGTTGCTCTAACGCTGCTTGCATGGGGATACAAGGAAGAGTCAATAGTTTCTCAGCTTACCCTGTTACCTTTTATAAATAACATTTTTTGCACAAGCAAAGATGTGACACGAGTATCATCTTTTGTACGAGGTAAAGATTGTGTTAGTTTTTCTATTCCCTGCTGTTACAGACAGTTAATGTAAAAATGGCTCTTTATTGGAAACACAAATAAGAGTTCCCTCGAAGCACAGAAGCAGGGTAGAAAGTTTCCCTCTGCCTCGGTGTGATCCTTCCAGGGGACCATCAGAGTGTGGCGGTGCCCTGAATCTTTCTGGGTTATTTTTTTTGTTTCCTGCAAATCAGATCTTCTGGTTTAGAGGATGAGAAATATGTTTTGCATTCTTTCTCTTGCTGTATGGGACATTTAATTGTGGAGCTATCCACGGGCAGAAGCATCGCTGCAACCAAAATGCTAGTGGTTTAAGAGGCAGCCTAGCACATGTTAAACTCTGTATAGACCTGAAAAGGTGCATGTTAGCATCACATGCCAAAAGCTTTGAATATAATGCGCGTAATACACGTAAGATTCTCTGCAGTGAGTCCCAGCAATGAATGCTGGGTGATGGAAACTGAGGCAGGGAGTAAATTAAACACCTTTTAATTACCCTGCTGGGAGAAATAAAGTCTTCCCTAAATATTCCCATAATTTGGTAATGCCTCTTTTAAAGAGGAAGAGACCTATTAGCATCACCCCGTGTTGTAGATGCAACCCTCAGCTCACGAGCTCTTTCTTATTTCATTCAAATAATAAGGACGATTAAAGAGGCTTGCGAGGCAGTGTCAGGCAACGGGAGTTCAGCCTCCAGTTGTTTGCCTGCATGCATCCTCATTATGGAAAATTTTTGGACAGAATTCCCTTCAAGCTTCGGTCTGTTTTTATATCCAGTAGTACCAGCTTTGTGCAATAAAAGGCGTTTAGCATCAAGCTGGACATGGCCTGGCACGTTGCCACTTGTTTTTTTTAAGCTAATCACTGAGGATCTCTCGTTACCTTTCTGCTTGTTGTGATTTTATTCGGGTTGCGATAAATTGCTGCCAGCAATGTCGCGAGTCCAAGGAGGTTGACATCTCAGCCTGGCAGGTGTCAACGCAGCTTCCATTCGGGAGGGCTCTATTTTATGTGTCAGCTTCTGGAATATTGCACAAGTTCATAAAATATGCTGAGCTCATATTTTAATACATTAAGACCTGTATTCATACTGGTACCATGGCCCTAAAATTAACCATTGGTGGTGGTTGGTTTTTTTTCTTCCCCTGGGCTGACGACCATGTTTTGTCTCATGTTACACAATGCAGTAGCTCCAGCCTGCCTCCTGGTAACACTAGGCATAGCAGGTTTGGGCCCATGATGGCTGATACATGTACATGGATTGCTGAGATTTATTATATGCTTTTAAAAATGACAAGCTCATTAATGGACTCACAAACTGCCCAAGTGGTTGGGATTATCTATTTTCCATTTCATAATGAGTTTCCATGAAACACAGCTTGCTCTTTAGGGCTCCCATCCTGGGTGCACACAGGACATGGAGCTGGGTCACCTCACTGGACGTGGGCTGAACGTCACCTGCGCGCTTAAACGCTTACAGGAGCAGGGCAGTCCAAGCGCTTACATTGTTCAGACCCTCCTGTGTTAATACCAAACCCATTTTGAAGCCCATAAACATCCTTTCCCGTCTTCCTAATCAGGTTTAGTATGCAACGCATCCCATGCGGGGTTCGGCGAGTTTGCTTCCCAACCTTCATTGGCCAGCTGCACTCACTATGCATCCTTAAAATATTTCAGCGAGGCTTTTCGATCTTCTTCCGTGAGGGCTGGTAACTTGGTGGTTGCTCCCCAGCTCATTCTTCATTCGGAGGTGGCATTGCCTCGGGTTGGCAAGGGAAAGGTTTGCGGTGTGGGGTGTGGTGAGGTCAGCCCTGATCCCAGCAGGGAATTTGTGTTCTTCATTTGCCTTTACAATCGGAGCACAGCTACTGTACCTTGGAGCAGCTCTCAGGTGTGAGCTCAGATGGGCGCCTGTAAATGTCCTGTCAGATACAACACAGGAATATTAATGTTTCCTCACCACCACGCTATAATAAAGCTGTAGACAGCCAGCTTAATATGCAGCTGGGCTGGGGAATTTTATCAAACTTCGATAGCCTAGTGTGAATGACAGCAGTGGAAAAAAATATTCAATATGCCACAGTTTGCATTTTTGTTTGCCTTTGATCTAAAGCAAAATGAAAACATCCACTTCTTTCCCTCCTCATTTTTAATAGGTGTTCTTCCTCTGCAAAATTGGCTAGTGAGTAAGGAAAGAAAACAAAGAATGGGGCACGGTGCAGAATTATTTGAAGCACATTAATGCCAGCCTGCTGGGAATTTAATTTTTCCAAGTGTTAGCAAACATTTATTTTTCATACTTGGGATCATTTGCTTTGCTTTTCATTCTTTTTTAGTATCTGGGTTTGGTTATAAAAAAGAAAATAGTCACCACAAACAGGGGCTGGAGCTCCCTTTGCCCCCTCCGGCTGCCGACACGGCCCAGGCTGTCCATCTTCACAGAAGTTTCATTTGCATCTTCTTCTGGGTTCAAATCTTCAGCTTCATCCAAAGGTGTCTCTTTTTCAATGTGAGGATGGTAGAGGATTTTTAATAACGTGCTCATTTAACTGAATCAACAGCTGTCAGGAGCGGTTATAGTAAATCCACAAAATGCACAGAGAAAAATACATACATTTCCTGAAACAAAACACTTGAAACAAATTGGCTGCCAAAAAAAGCTGCTGAATTCTGGGTTTGCAGACAGTGCACCAAAGAGTTTCTTCTCTCTCCTTTCCCTGGAGACCTCTCCCTGCTTGCCTGCTGCAGTTCTGCTGGAACTTTTTACCTGAACAGGTTGCTGTTAAAAAACCCCACCGCTTTCCCCTATTTGATGAGGATGGAGCTCCGCTCCAGCTTAGTTTTTTTGTGTTTCACACTAAATAGCTAAAACACCAAGACTAGAGTGAGAAGCAAAAACCGAGTAACTGCATTACTGTCAGGGAAATGAGGCTTAATATCCCTGTGAAATAGCTGTGGAGATGCAGCGCTTCAGCTCTGCCCTTCCCGGGCAGGCATGGGCAGGGCGGTGCTGGGGTCTGAGCCAGCTTCGGAGGGTGTTGGTGGAGGCAGGCCTGGGGAGCTGCGGTCACTCAAAACCAAGGACTTTCCACTCCCATCCTCTCCCTGCTTTGCCTCAATGCTGAACAATTACACCTACAATTTGATCTTAGCTTCAGATAGAAAAACCTCTGCCTAAATAAACAATGGAATTACTGCTGAACAACAAAGGCTTAAAGAAGAGCCCTGCCTGTCAGTGGTGTTATTGTTGTTGTGGATATTATTATTATTATTATTATTATTAT
>NW_010164151.1:0-3142 GCF_000695765.1 Mesitornis unicolor
CCAACCAAGCGATTCTGTGTGTGTGTGTGTGATTTATATATTTATTTATTTTAGGGTTTTTGAAGATTCCTTATTAAATTCTGCTCTTATTGGTTGGCAGTTCTCTTACTTTGATATTAGCTCCTGAGTTCTGAAATCAATGAAAATACAGTTCAATTAATCATCTAATTAATGAACTAAGCCAGGCCTACATCCTACATTCTCTTTTTTTAGATTAGGGGAACACAGAGAGGGGATGGGTTTTTTTTTCCCATAAAGTGGTGAAAATGAGAGAAGTGTACCACAAGGTCTCCTTTATGCATGTTTGAAAAATATTTATCCAAACTTTTTAAAGTGCACGTTTCAGAAGGTTGTGTTGTCCACACATTTCTTGCTCACTTTCCTTAGCTTCTGAGAACCAAAGCTGTAGTAGCAACCTGCAATGTGATTGCATCATCAACAAGGAACAAAACTGTGATCCTATCAGTTGTAATAGCTGCAATATTCATGAACGGAATTCTGAAAGTCCAAATAGTTAATCCCAAATAAAATTGTGATCTTTATCCCACTTGACAGCGACATTTATCAAATTATTAAGAGAAAAAATTGATTGCTAAAAGTTATGGTGTGATCTATTATGTGATTTTATCGTGGTATAACTGTATTACCAAGTGGAAACTGCAGACTTATTCGGAATGTGAATTGGACGCACATAACCTGATAATATAGCAATTTTACTAGTGTCCTAGTGCTTTTCTACTTTTAAATTTTTCTTGTTTTTCTTGTCCTTTCTTTTCCATCTTCTGACTCTTTAGTAGAAAACATAAAATTGAGAAAAATAGGCAAATTAAATAATAAAACCTGTTTAGTCTTATACACTCTGAATTCATCAAACTACAAAAATATGAAAACAGTGAATGCTATTTATCAATGAAATAATGGAAATGCAATTCAGTTGAGTACCTATGTAGACTTGTAATTCATATCTTAAGTAAAACCTCCAAAGAATGGATGCACAGTTTTGCATGTTTAACTTTTTTTCCTTGGAATAGTTATGTCTTAGTCTTTACCACTGTTTAAATAAAATACTTTAAATGCTGTCATTTAAAACACTATTAAAAATCTGTCATTGCTAGATATAGGCAAATCAGGTAGAAGCTTTTACAGTAGCAGAATATTGCTTGGGTTTCTAGTCAGATAAAACATTATTTTTGATGGCTGGTATACTTAAAAAAAAAAAAAAGCACCAGCCGCTCTGCTTCAAACAGGTTTGCTCTTGTCATAGCTATTAGTGCCAGTCTTTCAATAGCGTGTCATGTTGATTGACAGGCACTCCCTTTCCTCTTTTGTGAAGAATAATAATTTTAGTGTGTGCTTGAAATAAAAACCTGATATAAATGGTTTTCTGTTTGTAAAGGAGAAAGCTAGGTTCCTTATAACCTATGCAGATTACATATTTCAGGAAAAAATAATCTATGTTTTAAAAAAACCTAAAACCTAAATGATTTGATTATTCGTATAACTGTCTTCTGTTAGAAGGCTTTAAATAGAGAGAGATAGCTCCAGCAGAGCTTCCATAGCCAGTATCTATTTTATCTGGGTGGTCTTGACCATAGAGTTAGTTCTTTCCAAGTAGCAAATAAAGTAGAAAGAAAAAAATTGAAGTAATGAAAGTTTGTGGTTGGTTGGTTGGTTTGTTTGTTTTTTTCTAGTACAGAGCTTTTGCTGCTGCCGCCATTGAAGAGCTTAGGGACTCCTTTCATAGTCCCTTAGTTTGCCTGAACTGTCAGCATATATTGCTGCTGAGTGGCATGAAAGAAGGTGTTGAAATATTCTGATGCAAATATTACATCATCTAATATCCAAAACCCATCCCTATTAATATTAGTTATATTCTTTAAGTGGATGGTATCTCAGATAAGAGTGAAGACTATGAATATCACTAAAGGAATAATGTTCAGAATATAGTTTTAAAGGAAAAGGAAAATATCGCCTAGACCAAAATCTGGAGCACCTCTTAATACCTTTGATCAGTGGAGGTATAATGGCTGTCACATTGTGCACCAGTTGGCAATAAGCTGCAGGACCATTACACAAGCAATTTTTATATTGTGTATAGCACCAATGGCATTTCAAGAGAAGGGCAAGTAATTTTTTGTAGAGTGAGATTTTACTCCTGAGCAGCTTGAATCTCTTTGCCTGTGTCTAAGCATTTCATCTGGGTGTTGGTGGGCACCTGCTGTCCTGTCCTTCGTCCCTGCAGCATCCTTGGTTTCCAAGGGAGGGGAATCATTCAGCTGACACAGAAGCCCTCATAAATTTTGAAATTTTCTGTCAAGTCCTAATGCCCACCTTGTATCTGCCCCTAAAACACCCTTAGATGGGTATCTGCTTTGCAAATTCCTTGCGTTGTGTTGGTAGCCACGTGCCAGGTCCCTGCTACTGTTCACAAAGCCTGTAGTCTCTACAAGGATGTCCGGTTCACCGACGAAAGAAGGGAATCTGAGACCAAGCTATTATTTCATTACACTAATAGGTAAAATATCCATCACAAAGAACGAGACCTATTATTGCCTGTTTGGTGCTAAAAATAGGATGTCCTAACATAAAACTTTTAAAGCAAGGCTGAAATATTAAAGTGCAGAAGTAGAAGAAAGCCCTTAAGACATGACAGCCATCTAGAAAGACAAAAATATTTAAACCTGCTAAAAAAATTATATATGCAATAGTATGTGGTAGATATAAATAATAAAAGGAAATGTTAATATTCAAATATCAACATATTAAAATCCAGAGGGGAAAAAAACACAAAACCCAGGATATCAGGGTCATCAAGAAAACTTTTCAAACAAATAAATATAAATTAGCCTCACAGAAGCAGTAACAAATAAAGGCGTATAGTGCATAGGAGTAATTCAGAATATTTTTATGTGGAGATTGTCCTATACTCTGAACATTTAAATTTCCTATTGGGAGAAACTCTTTTAAGAGTAGATCTCTTAGTGTATCATCCAAGGAAGTTATGTCTGAGTCCTAAGAAATATAAAACTCTTATTTTCTTTGGCTGAAGTAAATACGAAGTATAAGATGCAACTTGAAGAAGAATATGAAAATATTGAATTTAGATGTTGTGAATTTTTAATATATATATAATTTTGTGTAT
>NW_010164152.1:0-14532 GCF_000695765.1 Mesitornis unicolor
TGGCCGGCCCAGCCCTAAACCACGACAATATGGAAAGAAGAAATACTCTTTGAGATTACCTTAATACTTGTTTGATACTGTCAGTGTATTCTACATGTCAAAAGAAAAAAAAGCCACATAAATATGAAAGTTCAATGAAAAGTTAAAATTCAACTGACAGAATAGGCTGTGTAAAGGAAAGTATCCTAGATGTATTCTAGATTTATGGGAAGTGTGATAAAAGATACAGAATGATGGAAAATTAAGTTATAATATTTTTCTTAACATCTTAAGGAGGATTGTAAGTCCAGAATGTACAGCCAAGAACCTTTAATTGTATGCTGTTTATTCAGAAATTTTAAGCAGATACTACATTTCTGAAAGTGGGTAGTTTTATAGATATTTTACTCAGTTGAGCTGTTCTTTTCCTAAGGTACGATTTTATAAATTAAATATTATTGGATCATAAAAAATTTTCCTAGAATTGCAAGAAGTAATAAATCCATAATTTCATTAACTGCAGAAAAGTTAATAGACATTTTAATTAAAGAACCACCCTAACAGGATTAGAATTCACCATCCTGTAAAGGCTGAATCGTGCAGTGTTTCATTATCATTTCTGAGAATGTGCAGGTGCTAAATTAACTACAGGAGACCTCATCTTTTGTTCCTTGCATAAAATAAAAACATATTGCAAATTAAAATGAAAAATTAATTTACAAGGTTATCACTATTAAGTTCAGACAATGCCTGTTGGCTAGCAAAGCTGATCAGGAATTTGCTGAGGTGCTTCTTTATTTGAGAATGTTGATGGCAGGAATGAATGATGTCTGAGAAATTGATCTATTTCATAAAACTTTAATCAGAAAAAGTATCTCAGGACTTTTCAGGTTTTCTGATCATAACTCAAGCACAAAAGACTTGAACATTTCAGTAGTCAGGCCTCTTACATTGCAATGCATGCAGCTGCTTTGTACAGGGCCATGTAAAGAAGGGAACCTGAATTTCCTGCATCTACAGAGCATGTCAGTGGTGAGCAAGGTGAGCACAACACTGGCAGCCTTTCTCACCTCGTATCAGAAATAAATGCCATGCTAGAAAGCCATGACTGCAGAGCAGCACTTGACATGTCTGGCTGACATACTTCTGGGAGCCAAGGCAGTGTGTCTGACTTGTGCTGATCCATGTGGATGCAGTATCTCAGTTTCACAATATCTTGCAAGTTTCTACATGATACATTTATAATGTATACATTATACATTATACCTTTTCCTGAATTGCAGGGGAGGAGGAGGAGGAAACTCTTCTCAGTTATTATTTTAACTTATATTAAACTACTCTGACTTCTCTGTATGCAGTCCCATGTAACAAAAAAAAGGATTTAAAAATAATAAATCACAAAATTTTCATATTAAAGAAAAAAAACCCCAAACCTCACTTTCAGTCAAGTCTCTAATTTGCACCAAGCATTTATGCAAGCAAAGTGTCATGAAATTTAAACTAAATACCGTGCATGTTTTTATACTTGGCCACAGGTTTTTAAATTCAGTGCAGAGTATTTTTCATGCTGAAGATTACTGGAAGGGATTACTGGACACTGACTGAATGCATAATTTGTCAGAAGCAATCTGTTGGTGGAATACTAAATGCAGATTATTTCCAGTGGTTTGAGGAAAACATAAATGATCTGTGCTTTTAACTTTACTAACAGCAATGCTTTTTATTCAGTCTCTTTTTGGAGAAAAATGAAGTGAAAAATCAGCCAGCATCTCTCAACTCAGCAATATGATGCCAAAAACTGTTTGCTCCATTTCTGTGATAAATGCACCATTTCTTGCATAAATTTGTGCTTCTGGATTCCCAGGCCTTATAGATCAGTTTCTATAAGTTAAATGTTTCCACAAACAGTAAGACTTTTACATGAAAAATAGGAATTCTGTTATGTAGAGCTGAAGGTTGGCCCTTTTTAGCAAAGGCTCATACACTCATCCACTTTCTTATCAAAGGCTTGCTATACTGACACAAATGTTCAGATTCACCTGAACGAACATAGACATTTGCTCTGTAAATGTTTGTAACCAAACTTGTCATCAAGGCTCCCTTCAGAGTCAATGGACTCCAACTGACCCTGTACGTGTGACTCATGTTATCCTAATGTTTATACATACAGAATAGATAAGGAACAAATCCTAATACATATATGATTTTTTCTTTCCATTGGCTACAAAAAGAGTCTACGGTAATAAGATCTGGGTTGTAGGCAGTGAGATGTAGGTATCTGAGAAAATATGAAATTAAATACTTGTCAATAAATATGTTTGTAAGAATTTTATTTCAAAAGCTAAGTTAATATGTTAGGGACAATATAATACACTTCCACAGGTACGTTGCAATGGGAACACTGTTAATGGTATATAATATTGATGATCATATTGATAAAGAAATATTTAATCTTCTCTTGAAAACTGTTTGTATCTCTAAAAATGACATGCACACAAGTTACTTTTTCAAATCGAGTCCTCTTTCTTTGCTTAAGAGAGCAGCTGTAAGTTTTCAACAATAAGTCTAATACTACTACACAGGAATTATTTCTTTATTGTCACTGTTACACAATCATTATGTTAATACTGTATCAGAGACATCACAATAAAAACAGTGAAGAGTTATCATTTATAATTTCCCAGAGCCACATTTGGATATGAATTTTAAAGAATGTATTTTGATTCCAATGCATTTTGAGAAATGAACTCTCCATCTGTTCCTTCCCACTCTTACCTTATGGTTGATATTTAGTTTAAAAACAGCAAAGTCAGTACAACCCATTATAAAAGAGACTTTAGTAGGCAAACATTTCTATGCTATATTGAATACGCTCTGTATAATACAAGTGATTTGAACAACCTGCACTCTGCTTCAAGATTGTTTGCATAAAATATGGACTTATATCAGAAAAGAGATACAAAGTAGTTGGTGCTGTATTACTGCAGTGTGAACAAAGAAATTAATTATCAAAATAGCACATCCTGAAAAATATTCACATTTTATACTCTAAGTACGTGAAAAGATAATTTGAAAATAATGTCTTAATTTTACAGACATTGAACTCCTTTGCCGTCCCCTCCCCCTCACACAATGATTTCAATGGAGGAGGCCTACAGCCAAGAACATTTTATTTATGTTTTTAATCATTTTGTGGAAAATAATTTCAGTATGGAGAATGGGAGGCAAAAAACCTCAGAATTTGCCATATGTTATGCTATATAAAGAATAAGCAAATGCTGACACATCATGGAACCTGATCTTCATTTCCCAGGCTGTTCCCTGCACCCAATTTTATATAAAAATGCAATCTGTGCCCTTGAGGTGATGGAGAACTTGCACAGGCCCCGAGTCTGAAGTCGAAGAGATCAGGGTTCTGAGGTATACTATGGCCCAGGATTGTCTGCTCCTCAGCCAATAATCTGTATGAACATACAGATATTCTATATGTATGAATAGATAACCTATATGCACATAAAGGAAAGGTCATAATTCTGGTGCTGGGCTTCGGTTTTGTTTCTATAGCATTCGAAATAAAATAATAGAAGGCAAATTATGATTAATTACTTAATCCAAGTTATTCCACGATCTAGGTTTTTGTTTTATTTTTGTTTTGTTTATTAACTTTTTAAAATGTTTGTATGTTGCCTATTTATATCAGTTATAAGTCCTTTAAATACTAAAAGTAAGCTTTTTCACCTTTTTTTTCTTTTTTTTTTCCCCCCAGAACCATAGCTAAAATAAATAGAGATGTCTGCAATATAGCATTGGGTGAAGGAACCTGAAATAAAGATCATGTGTGAGATTCCTGGTTTTGCTGTGCCTCTGCCTGTTTCCAAACCAAGAAGAATTAGGGTAATAATTACCACAGTTTCTGCTTAGGGGTTGTCCCCAGACCCACAGGCTGTTGGAGGCTGGGTGCAGAAGAACTGGATTCCTACATAAACTCTGCCTGAGTATGGCTGTCTCCTGGAAGCCCATTGCATGGTGCAGTGTCCACATCCACTAGTTTTACCTAGGGAATCATAGGAAAAAATCTTTTATACCACACACATTTTTTACTGCCTTGTTGTGGGGATAGGCTGTTTTCTTGCAGTTCTATCAGAAGACTACATACTCACTGTCAAAAACAATTTCTTCTGACTCAGGTTGAGATGCATTTGCAGGATGCAAATGAGTATTCACAGAATATTGTTATTGCTGTTCTCTGTGTCTTGTGACAGACAGGACACACATTGCTACATGGCAATCCATTTACCATGTCTGAAATATGCAAGTTTATAGAAAATTACATTTAGTTACACACAAAATATTTAGGCAAGCTAAATACTTACTATGGGTATTTTACTACTTTTTTTTTTTAATTCTTTCATCTTGTCAATCTGTTTATTCCTAGAATACAGGCTACAGGGCTAATAAAGTACAAAAGCTAAGCATTCATTATTTCTTCTATTGTTTTAAGCAGTAATCTGATTAATCTTCTTAAACACCTTTATTATCGTCATCATCATCATCATCATCATCAACATCAACATCAACATCATCATCATCCATAAAAAAGTAGAAGATGCTAATATTACCTTCGAAATTCAGGAGACTGTTTTCAACATAAAATAAAATAAAATAAAACCCAGCAAAACTAGTCAGAAAGACCAAGAACACCACAAAAAGTAATTCTAAACACTTATTCTTTGACTTTTGTAATAAATTATGTTAATCTCTTTGATCAACTAGTAATTTCTTGTTCTTATCTACTAAGGCCTCACACAAAGTAACTCTAATTCATTGAGTTGTTCTTTCAGGATCACCTAAAACCCACAAAAATAAATTCAAACTATCGGGATGCTGAAAATAGCAACAGAATTAGGAATTAGGAAAAATAAACCCCAAATTTTGCCAAGCCTATAATTTTATACTAGCTATTTCTCTAAAATAAGCAGGCAGCATATACAGCCTTTTCATTTTGCAAATATTTCTTGCTTGCACTAAGTGTAAATTGAGAATAACAAAGAGGTTATAGTATTGTTTCATAACGCTTTAATCAGTGTTTTACAATCCACAGGGGAGTAATCTGATGGACCTAACACAAACACTTAATGTAATTTTACTTTAACTTCATTGTCGTGGTAGGCTACCTGAGATCTTACGTGACCTTAAAGATCCAGCGCTCCAGGCTCCTGTCAATTAACACTTTCCAGGGGCTCCCGGACAGTCTGACTTGGCTCTGATGTGTCTAATGTACTAGATAGGAGCTGAGTGCAGTGTTATTAAATATCTGTTGTGCAGCAGCTATCTAGGCAGGACAGAGATGAATAAGTCCATTTGTTTTTTTTATTCCCTCTGGTTTAAGCAGTTTGACTGCCTGCCTATTTAAGCTGCTCAAGCAAGTTTAGCAGTTTCATCTCCTATCTCAGAGTTAGGGTTATCCAGAAGCTGCCTCAGATTGTTGCAAGTATTTGAAGTAACTGAGGTGAATAGATTATTTGATGTGAATGTGAATAAAGGCCATATGATGCTGCTCATACACTTTTTTTTTTCCTATTTTTTTTTTCTTCCCAAATAAAATCTATAGGAATATATGCAAAGAAATCTGATATTTGACACTGGGTGAAATTCATAAAGGATGTCTGTGATTTGGATAAGCTATGTCATTTTTTACAAATCTCAACTGCAGGCATGAGGCAGGGCAAAGGGACCTTTTGTTGGACTACCCAAAATATAATCCAGATAGATGTTAGGTCCAACATCTTGAAAGTCACTTTAGCTCTTGACCAACATTTCAACAGGTAAAGAAAAAATATGAAAGGGCTTAATTTAGGATCATTTATTGTCCTTATGTTTTAGATAAGGACTTTTCTTCTGTTGAATTCTAACAGATTTTAAGAAGCTTAAATGCTATTTTAAAAATTTTAACTTACTTTTACTTTAACAAGATTAAAACCACTGTACATTCTATACGTTCAGTTTTTAAGATACCATTAGTTTATCTAAATTCTTCTTTCTAATTCTTATGACATGTCTATTCTAAATCTCTTGAACAGGAAAAATAGTCATCCTTTCCTAAGATTAGGCTGTTAGTTTTAAATTTAATACCTCTGAAACCTTGGTTAAATTTAGAGCAGGAAAATTATGTTTAAGGCAATATTAATTATTAGGATTGATCATTTATTAGAGTCATAGAAAATAGACTTCTCCGGTTAAATGAAAGTAAATGCATACTGATGTGAAGGAGAGTTTAACAATTCTGGTTTTACACAGAAGATTAAAACAAAACACCTTAATGTTTAATAGCTTTATAAATTCTCATTCAGAAACCCTGGATTTCTGGATAGAGCACAGAGGCACAAAAATGCTGTTTATAAGTGATTGATTCTGCATTCTAAATTTGTGAATATGAATAAGATTTCTGAAAAAGACCTATGGAGAGATTTAGGATCCCAACTCTCATTGAAGTTGAATGGAAAATTACGTTCTTATATATGCCTTTAAATTCAGTCCCTTCCCTTTTTTGCTGCCTCACAGAGCAGCAGATATACTGATTTAATTTCAAGCCTTCAACTTTTTAAAAGCTTTTTTTCAAGTGAAAAAGAAAATAATTAGAGGAAAAATCCAGAAAAGTTATATTTGACTGCTGTTACCCAGAGCTATGCATTAATATGTAATACAAATATTACACACTTTACTATGTAGTACTGAGTTGAAATGTTGGAAAAAAAGAAATAGGAAGATAACAAGAACTTGGTTACCTATATGGCTTGAAATGCTCATAATATTGTCAGAGAAGGTCCTAAGATGTCTAAACCTGAATTGATATTCAAATAATCTTTCTCCCTTATGAAGAGCAGCTGAGGGAGTTGGGTCTCTTTAGCTTGGAGAAGAGGAGACTGAGGGGTGACCTCATTAATGTTTATAAATTTGTAAAGGGTGAATGTCAGGAGGAAGGAGCCAGGCTCTTCTCAGTGATAGCCAATGACAGGACAAGGGGCAATGGGAGCAAGCTGGAGCATAGGAGGTTCAACCTGAACATGAGGAGGAACTTTTTTTCTGTAAGGGTGACAGAGCACTGGACCAGGCTGCCCAGAGAAGTTGTGGAGTCTCCTTCTCTGGAGACATTCAAAACCCACCTGAACATGTTCCTGTGTGACCTAGTCTAGGTGATCCTGCTCTGGCAGGGGCGTGGGACTGGATGATCTTCAGAGGTCCCTTCCAACTCCTAATATTCTGTATGATTCTGTGATTATGAAGTTTGAGTGTATTTGAATTAAACTTTCCAGATTATGTTCATTTCTAATTAGAAAGGGTTTTTTTAATGATTGGAATAATTGGAGTTGAATTCCTGTTTCTAATTGTTTCTTGGACCAAGGTTTATCCATTTAGTCTGGAAATTTCTTTTAAAAAAAATCCCTCTGCACTTTACTACAAGTGTCTTCTTTGAACAATTATAGTTGCACACAGTGGTGACTTACTTGCTTTTCTGTTTTGACAACATTGGTTTAAGGACTCATTATTCATAAAGTAGGAGGCAACCTTTAAAGATGATAAGAGCCATTCAATCTGCTCAGTTCAAGTAACGAAACTAGTACTCGAGTTCAGTCTTCTTTCAAATTTGATCTGCCTCTGAAAATCAGGAATTGTACCATAGACATTAGTACGTGTATGAACTACCTACAGAAAGACTTTCTGCAAAAGGTTCTGTCTCATCCTTCCCTTGTTCTCTTTTACTCCCAATGAACTTTTTTCCAGGTCATTGAATGTGATATATTAAGAATTTAAACTTGGCTCACTAGAATAGGCATATGAAGCAAGTAATCGGAGAAATAAAAACTTAATAAATCTCTTTTACTATTTTACTCCTTTAACCTACAGACAATGTCCTTATGGCAAACAGAGTTGACCTACATGGTAATTTCAATCAGATTTTGAAAAAAAACCTAAAGTAACCCTCATTTCTGAATTAGAAATAATGAAGAAAAAAAAAGATAGAAATACTGTGATAGCTACATAGATAGCTTGATTAATATCACCCTGTGAAAGTGGAAGCAGAATAGAATGCCTTATGTGTCTGCTTGAGTCAGTGTGGCAATAGCCTTGTAGTTTGCTTATTTTTTATTTCTTCCATTTGCTGTCTTGTGTTTATTTTACATTACAGGACATTTATTTTGCAGAAGGAACTTTTTCTCTTATATCCTTTTTCTCTTGTGGTATCATACTGTGCATGGTATGTTTATTCATGAACAGTGAAACACTTTTTTACTGGGCACTAAGGAACATACTGTTTTTAGACCAAATCTGTCTTTGCTTAAGTCCATTGCTGCTCATAATAATTTACTTAATAAAGTTATTTAAGCATTCAAATAAGTTAATTTTGTTCTCAAGTGTTTTGTTTTATAATAATGAATGTTCTACTTTTTCAGTTATTAAACTGGTATTGTTTTAAAAACAACATACTGAAGATACTGAGGTTGGTATGTTAGCCTCAGCTTGTTATAAGATATTCCTTTCCACATGATTATATACAGCTTCAGCAGAGAAACATAGGGAAGTCCTGTGTGTAAGAGTAATTTTCAATGTTACTGGGTAAAGAAAGGACCAAATTATAAATCCTCCATAATATTTGAATCTTATCTATTATTCAGCTAATTAGATCCACACACAAATCTTATGGAGATGACATTCTAAACTATGTTTTCTATTTAGCTCTTCTGTTTAGTTTGTATCACATGGAAGTATGGTTATTTCATAGAGCTGATTAAAATTTTATTTCCAAGTTCTTAAGAGAATAGCAACAGAGGATTCAAGAACCTTGGCAGTGGGTGCTTCTGCAAAACCAAATCACTGTACTCTGCAAATTTTATACAATATCAATAATCATTGAGTACGTAACCAACCAGGAAACCCCTAAAACTGCCCAAGACAATCATTATGGAAGATGGCAGTTTAATGTCACTGCCTTTGCGTACTTCCTTGACACAGTCATATATTCTGGCATCCTGTTGTGGCTGATTACGGTTATAGAGCAGCTATAATTTCAGTACTACAGACAGTTCAATAGGGAACAGAAGAGTGGGTTTACATCCAGGGCTTTTATCTATGGATTTGCCCAAACAAAAGCAGGAAAGATTTGCATCATCTTCAGTGTAATTGACTTTTAATCAAAAGTTATTTTAACATAAATATTGAGATTTTTGTTCCTGAAGCAGCATGATTGTTTGCATTTCCCCTTGAAGCAGGATGTAAGTGCAGATGCCATTCAGCTGGAACGCTGACAGCTAGCCAAACTCCAAGGGCCATGACCTCACTGAAAAAAATATTTATGCTGAGGAAAAACGTGCAAGTGGCTTCCAATGCAGAAAGTAGAAAATAAGCACTTTGTAACAAATATTATATCTCTTAGTTACAAGCTGAGATAAAAATGAACCAGCCAAACAAACCAATTTTTCACTCAAATGATCATCCAAAAGATCCCATCAGCTGCTAGGACATAAACAGCCCTACTAATATAAAAAATACAATATCAAACTTAAAAGTGAACACTGAATAGCATTGTTCTCTCAGATTAGATCTTTGAGGGAAATTTAAAAGCTAGTTTGTCATATGGACTATCTAGGCACCAACTTAACCAAGGTAGGATGAGGCTACTCTTCTCATTCCTATCTGTCAGCAAAACAAGCACAAGCAAGGTTGTATTCTTGCTAAATTACTCTCAGAGTTGATGGCTGGAGAGAAAGGAAAGATAAGAAAAGAACGAATTGAACAAAGGCTCTTTACTGTTGCTTGCTATGCCAACACAGCTGAAATAGTGTGTATGCTACTATAAACCAAAAAAAAGCACAGAAAGACTGTGGTTTGAGTATGGTGGTCAGGCTGTATTTTGTCCTCTGGTATGACTTCACTTTATTTTATTTAAGGCATTTGCAGAATAGAAGTGTACCTGAAAAATCATAAACCTGGCATGATTTAATAAGCTTTTTGAGAGGTAGGCAGCACTAGTCCAGTTCAAGCATCAAACTGGTTCAGTTCATGGGCAGAGATAAAAAAGACCTAGCGGAGTTATGGTCTGAGACAAAATGTTGCTGAAGGTTTTCTCTGGAGGAAGCAAATTTACCTTAAAGTTAGATCCAAGGAGAAAGAAACAAAATAATCTTTAAAAAATTAAGAAGTATACAAATTAAAAATGATAAATTTAAGGAAAAACCACTAGAGCTACACATACACAGTAAAAACCCCCACATCATGTATCATTTAGGGACAGACTGTGGCCTCATTGTAGATATATTCTTTTTTATGACCTTTAGCTCAATGCTCAGGGGCAAATGCAGTGTTAGGGAGTACTAGTAAGGAACTTAAGAAAACTGAAAAGCCATGGAAAATAATACTTTACCAATTTATTGATCCATGATGCAATCATAGTACAAAAACCACATGAACTCAGTTCACAGTGTTGCAGAAATTATAAAAAACTTGAGAAAGACACACACAGAAATATCAGAGTTCAAGAACAGCCTCATCACAAGGAGAAATGCATTAACAAAGTACTCCTAAGCTTGGAAGGAAGACAGCTGGGGAAGGAGGGAGGAACACCCTAGAAGGGAATGAATAGTACTGAAGAATTGCAACTATTACATTTATTAGCAGAAAACCCAAGGGGCACAAAAAGGAAATTATCAGGTGGAAGCTGTAAACCAGAAAGAACTTGTTTCACACAGCATATAATTAAAATGTGATGCACATTAAGAAAAGATGTCTGGATGCCAAACTATAAATGTATTTGAAAACTGAGTAGGCAAGTTCACAGAATAAAAGTTAATTAAAGTCTACTAACTAGAATATTGAGGATAAAACATCCAGCTCAGGAAGTCCATAAACTGGTGATTTGTCATAAAACAGGAGGAATATAGCAGGGTCAGGAAGAGGATATAATGATGGAAGTATCATTGTACTCCTCTTTGTGCATTGTATTGAATAATCAACCATGTATCTTATCTGAAACATTGCACATCATGGACCAAAGAGTTTACTTAGAAGACACTGCATATACCTGAAACAGTTTTACCATACAGTGCTTTATTTGGGAACTGCAAACAATGTGCAAGCTTACTGACATCATTAATAAAAATGTTAAAGTATCAATGTTATGGAGAAATTCTATCAAATAGCATTCTAACTGAAAATGGATGTACACATTCTAACACCTGCAAGATAAGCTCTTGTAAACTTGTAAAAGAAAATATGATTTTATGTATCATGTATCAGTCGTGATATTTATACCAAAGGTATCAGTCAATTCACTTATTCAGTGATTATATTAGCCACTGTAATTTTCTTGTTTAGAAAAATATTTTGCTGCACAGTCAAAATTGTTAAAAACATATAGAATGAAGATAGGATTTAGGGTTGATGGTTGTTAAACATCTGTTTCTTTTTCCTGTATAAGAATAATGCAGTTTATTATATGGGCTGTGTGAGATGTATGAAATCTTTAATACTCATTTTCTTTCAAAATGGTTGAGTAGGTAACTCACGTGGACTGAAGCAATCCACTGTCTGGTAGACCTTTTTCTAAACCTTTTTCAATGTTGAAGTTTGTAGAAGGAATTATAGAGACCCATAGAAAACAAAGACCTTCTATTATACATGTATATATATGTGTATATATGTGCGTGTATGTGTGTGTGCGCGCACAGACACACATGCCTTTTACAACATTCTCTAGGTTTTCTGTTCTGAAAGTTAAGCACAGATTTAACTGCTTTGCTAAATGAGAACCATCAATGCATACAATCTTTATTCAAAATTCCTAGAGTGTATATATGAAGTATTGTCTCAATGTTTATATGAGGATACGGTTTTGTAACACTGTAAAATATCCCAAGGAATTAAGACTCAAATGCTGAGTTTAATTGAATATTTTTTTAAAAAATAATTGAGCCAAATCCCAATACCTGTAATTCCAGTATAACTTAAGTTCCATTGATCTGGACCTGGGAGCCAATTCTGAGAGCAGGGTTTGGCCCAGGCTTTAGGAAGACAAAGTACAGAAAATTTTAGAAAATCTCAATGAAAAAAATTTCAATCACAAAGTTCATATCTGTAAGATCATTAATCAAGGCATGTATGAAAACCATACTATTTGTAAAGAGGGGGTTGTAGCTGTAGCTTCCTATATGCGGGCCTGAAAATTTACTGCACAATTTACATGTACATCCACTATTTCTCTAATGAACCTTGGTTGTTTGGCAACCAGGAACATCTAAGCTAGCAAAAATCAATCTAAACGCTCCATCTTAGTAAAACTTCCTAATGAATACTGTAAACTGAAATATAGTTGCAATAAGACACAAATCTTACAGTTAATTAGTATTCGAGTGCAGTTGTTTATCATCTGGACACTGAATCTGAAGAGTTTAGGTGATAGATTGGTTCCCAGCTATAGGTCCAAAATGCAGTTTGACATTGATTATAGCATTAAAATTACATTTACTACAGATTCTTTTGGCACTGTCATGAAAGGAAATTATAGTATATTTGGAATGATTCCATAAGGGAAATTCATTAATGGTCTTGCTGTTACTCAAAGAAGACGTAGAACATGGTCTCCAACAGACTAAAAATCACACCAGAGTGACTAGGTAGAATCAGCATTATTGGATTATTATATGATTTGCTTCCTTGCTGGGCAATGTAACCATTTCCCAATTTAGCATTCTCTTGGTAATGCAGGAGACACAAAGACATTTACAGGCTGTGTACTTAATTATGTTTTAAAATAACTCCTCCATGGAACATATTCGTTTCAGAATCATCTTTAGCCAGTTTGTCTTTTAGCAGGGATTTTTGAGCACCTTGTTGATTTTTATTATTTTCATCTAAGACAATGTCTGTAAGAAGCTTTTACACTTAGTACTGGCTAATATTTGTCACTCAGTTTAAAAACATACAATTTTTATCTTCAATACATTAAAGAGTATCCTTCACAGAAAACAGGTCCTTGAGGCAGCTGTTCACACTCCTCAGTCCCACACTCACATCTGTCTTCTCTCCTCAAGGCTGGACCTAGTGAAGTGGATATGAGATGTTTCCAAGATGTAAATACTAAGGATGTAATGAGTTTTTTTCTAAGCTGTGTGATTTCAATGCCTTATTTCAACCAAAATTCACAAAAAGGTTACTCACACTGTGCTCATTTTCCTTTCATGCATGAACATTTGTACAAAGTGGAAAAGCAGCAGTAACTTACATTGCTTTAACCAGTATAATAACTAATGGACTTTGAAGAGAGCATAATGGGCTGAATATTGTTCTGTCAACCTTCTCCCTGTCCCCATTACCCTTGACAGCTAACAGAAGCCTGCACGGCAGCTGTACTGTGACTGAGCAATGCATTGCTGCTTCCTTTGCCCTCTGCCTTGCTCTTTGGCTCTCCTCTGTGGGATTTGCACACAGCCCTTTGTGAATTCTTCTTCTCAAATATAGTATAAGTACAGTAGAATTCTTTACAACTTGTCAGAAATACACAGCAACGATGCACTAATACCTAAAAGCTTCAATGAAATGCAAAGGGCTTGCCTTTGGAATGCTTGATTTACTTTCCCTTTTAAGGAAAGCGTAATATAGTACATCATTCTGGCTGGCATCACATTGGATGTCTGTCAGAAGCTACCTTTTTAAACTGTCAACCCATCAAATTAATTGCTTTGTTCTGAATGTGGGTTGGATGATGGCATAGTTTCTTTTTTTTCCTTCTTTTTTTTTTTCTTCATTTAACCTGCTGATGAAGGAGCTAGATGTTTGGAAGACAAAGTATAGACATTTTTGAGATGGACAAAATGGACATTACAAGAACTGAAAAAGTAATCATGTTTATACCCTTATGAGGTAAGTAAAACTATACTGAAATGGTAGAACAAGTGCAGGCATCTTGCCAGCATACCACTCAGACTGTAGTATAGTTCTTTTAAAACTTTGTCAAGTATTTTGGCACTGAAAAACTGCTGATGAATTAATATGTTTATGTGCTGCATACAGCATCTCTTTTGGACAGTAGTGCTGCATGAAACATATTTTCCCAAATACATTCACTTTATCAGATTATTTTTTCCTCTGAGAGGTTTCCTTATCTATCTCAAACTATGCAAGAAGGTCTTTCTTTCAACTGTTTTTTATAAATATTTCAAATTAACAATTCATTATTCAGTCCTGTAGGGGCTTTGGACACTGCAATAACTGTATGTATTTTTGGTATGTAGCATATAATTTTATCAAAAATTCAAAAATCTTTAGGCAACTGGAAACTTTAGCATGATGTTCTTTATGGATTTACAAGAGTGGTGCTGTATAAGTGATGTTTTTCTGTCCTTGCTAATTTAAAAAGTAAAACAAAAAAGCTTTGTTACTTCTGCACCAGTGATTCTGTGTATACATAGAAATAAATACAAAAAAAGTTATCTGTATATATATATATATATATATATAGTCTCTGATGAAATCTGAATCCAGTCACTCAGGTAAAAAAAC
>NW_010164153.1:0-3971 GCF_000695765.1 Mesitornis unicolor
AGTTTAGCTGTGAGGATGCTGTGGGAGAAATTTGCACAGGACTCTGCATTCACACACGATATTCTGATGTGAGAAAGTAGTAAAAATGGTACTTTCACCTGGAACAACCCTCAGCATAAACCAAACCGCAGCTTTCATACCATGTGAGATGTCTTTCTATTTGGAAGGTGTGTCTCAAATCTGGATCTATATGTGCACTTCTGCTGAAGGACACACCACCAATCATGCAATATATTGAAGAAAGACAAAATTTTGCTTGGTAGTGCATTCATCTACATCTAGAAAAGAGAAATAACAATCTTCAAATGATATTTTTGAAGAGGAGAGGCCAGAATGATTTGTGACTCATGAGATAAGTTTTTGTTTAAAGATCTGTAAGGAACTGTCAATAATGATTTCACAAAATGATAGGACTGGAAAAATGCTAGAGTGGATTTGTTCAAATTTTGCGAATTCTACAGCTCTGCTAATTTGAGTGCTGTGAAGAGACCCAAACACAATATATATATTTGCTCACTGACATCCATGAAGGTAAATTAGAAAGATCTAAAAAAAATTATTTATAATGGATTTCCTCATGTCAGGATTTATGGACAGATAGGTACAACGTCAACATTATTGTTCTAGAGTTATTAGATTTTTATTAGTTATTAGTTATTTAAAGCATTGAAGTTTTCTGGTAATACGTCTTGTGTTCTAAATAATTATATATTCCAATAATGCATTACTTTTTTAATGACCTGCTTGCTTTTCTCTGACTCTGTTGAACTTCTCAGACTTTTGCTTTAATTTATTACAGCTGTCTTCCCTATTTCCTTTGTTTATTTCCCTATATTTTACTGTATTGAGAACTCTTTGGCCCATTATACATAAGAAAATATGATGACTAATTTATTTTCCAGCAAATTGTCTCTCTTCTTTAAATAAATTCTTACAAACACTCTTCTCTTTTGGAGAAGCCATAGTCCTCAAGAAGCAGTCATACCTTCCAAATCTGAAAGAAGAAGAAAGAGAAAAAAACACTTTCTCCTCAGTGATTAAATTAACTTCAACATTTGGATTTTAAAATTATAGCTTTCTCTAAAATTAAAGAGAAATAATAGGCCCATAAAGTACTTACCCCAGGAAAAACAAAACAAAACAAAACAAAACAAAACAAAACAAAACAAAACACATATTCATAATCTCAGGATTAATTGTTCCCTATTATACTCTCTCATTTGCTACAGAGATACACACTGAGATGTACAATCAGGCCAGATAAAAGTAGTCCATTCCTTCGGTGTGAGTCCTTGTTTTTATTAAACAGCTTAATTTTGACAAGTTACTACATACTTTATTCAAAACCACCTTTTCTCTGACACGAATAAAATGAAAACAAAAGGAAGAGAAAAAATGAAAAAGTGGCTTTGCTTTACAGAGAAAACCAGTCCTCCTCAGACATACTCAAATCAGAAGAGCTGTGAAATAAATATTCAATAATTTGATGGGGAAATAATGATAGCTGAACCCTCTTGACCTTTTATGCGGCCCATTAACACAGTCCACTAACACCTGCTTTGTAATTAATGTGCTAATCAAGGCAGCAGGGTTCACAGTTACCACATTTCTGTACAGATTTCCAGCTTTGTCGTTGCATTACTATCTCAATTAGTCTGCAGCACTCTTAATGTAGCCTCCTCCTGCAGGAAGAAAATTGGTTTCAGATTTGAACGCTTCATAATGAAGCAGTCCCTTAATGTATACTGAACTTATTATGCATTATGCTGAAACTAATTTTCTTTCTTCTAGAAGTGTATGTGTGCTTAAAACTTAGATGCAGAACAAATGACATTCAGATTTGTCCCAAAATGGGGTATTTGGGAATAGTTTACAATAAATAGGCAAACTGTAGCAGACATAGAGTTGAAAAAGCTGTTGACTCAATATGCTGTTTGCTTAGGTTCTGTCCATATATGCTCACAAACAAATCATTTTATGTCATAAATTTCATGTCTGCTTGCAATATTAATACCATTAGAATAACTGAAATGTCACCTGGAAAGCATAAAAGCATTTGAAAACTGTCATGTGGATAAGGTTCCCATGGAAACCAGTTTCCTTGATATCCATGTGTTCAATATAACTGCCTGTAATTTTGTTTGGATACTCATGAAAAAAAGCTGTAACAATACCTTAGCAATAAACTACACATTTTTTAATGATTATAAAAATATTCACTCAATTAACTGTGTGACCCATGCAATAGAATAGCACTAACTTGATCAGTATTCATCACTTCTAGCCATAGCTGTCATGCTACATATGATGTATACAGCATGTTGACTTAGAAAATGGAAGGATTTTCCCAGAGTTAACACAGTGTCTTGACTTCTCTGTTCAGTATGTAGAGGAGTTATACTAAAACAGCAATGTTGAGCACATTTGCAATGTAGACTACAACGTCATTGAATCCCCTACTGCAAGTCCCTAAGACTGGTTACCTTACAGAGTGTTTCTGTGTCACAAAAACACTTAACTCCAGAACAGGATACATTTATGCAGAGGAGAAAGTGTAAGGCTGCCCCTATCCAAAAGTATTTATGATAAAATTGGTTGTGGCAGTAATAAGTGAGAAATAAAAGTAACTGAGATGTAGAAATAAAACTCTGCCATAAGGCTGCCTGTGATAAGAGTTAATAAAAGAAATTACCGAAGGAGATAGTCCTTGTGAATAACTATAAAGTTTATTTCCTATAAAACAAACAAAAAGAAGCCAACAAAAACTCAAAGCAAACCATAAATATTTTGTTGGTGTTTTGGGGTTTTTTTGTTTCTTCTAGTTTTTATTCTATAAAAACAAAACCAAAAGGAAATTTTGGAAATCTTTCTTGCACCAAAAATGAAACACAACACTCTCAGATGCAACCTGCTAAACTATAGCCAAGGAATATACCAGGCATATGGTTAGGACCCTTGTTTGAAATAAGAATGTTATGATCTCTCATGAAACAATCAGGACTTGAACTTCAGCAGTTTGTTGTTTTTATTACCTCCTTGGTCAGGTTTTGGCCAGAAAATTAATTTTGTACTTAACAAATATCACCAAGACACTCTTCCTTTCTATTTTTTTGTTATAAGAAATTTGGTGTCGTGAAGGCTGGATTTTTGTAGCTTTGGTCTCCTTGTATCCTGGAGTCACCTAAGGCTACATTAGTCACCTATGTCCTTAGTTGCCTCAGTTTCTTCAGCCATCTCATATCCTTAGTCACATTATATCTTTATCACCTCACATCTCTGTTTACTTTGTAAATACTTTCATGAAATACATTGTACTGTTATTGAGTAAGATGTTTTTTCAACATTCTTCAACATATATATACACACACATACACACACCTGTGAACTATGTAATAAACAGTGAACATTTTTTTCTTTTTATTGGAAGTGAAAATCAAGTATCTGAAAGATATCTATATTTAGTTTAAGAAACCTGCAAGTGACAATTCTTTCTTCTGACTTTTTCATATGTTGGTGAAAAATGCCAACATCCTAGAAATAGAGAGGATATATGTTTGAATAAAACAACAATGGTAATAAAGGGAGTAAGAACATAGACCTTCTACTTCCTTCAAAACCGGTTTGTCAAGATTTTCAATTCTAAGTTATCGTGTGGTTTCAGTGCATCCTTAGTCAAAGTGTTTGCTATCTTATAAAGCTGATAGCCTAGATTTTCTTTTCAGCTACGTGACTAAGTTTTGAGCCCATGCCAAATAGAAATAAGGAATGTACACAAAGCTTGAGGTAATTCCTGGTTTTGGTGGTTGTTATTACAGCTGCAGTCACAGCTGTAACAAGAACAAATTTTCCAGAAAGCACAATAGCACATTCTACCTTTTTGAATATATTCTACTTATTACAAAAATGTTAACCTGACTATCCTTTGCTACACTGCCCACCCATCTGTGACGAAAAGAGACTCTACTGCAGAG
>NW_010164154.1:0-2421 GCF_000695765.1 Mesitornis unicolor
TTGAGCTGATAAACAGGTTTTGTACACAATATTCCATTTTTCTTCTCAAAATCCGGGTTGCAAATAATGGGGCGGTTCATGGAAGTGCTGAAATGTGAGAAACGGCAGCGATGCCCAGGGTTCTCCATGTAAATTGATATTTCTCAACCCAACTGTAGGAAACGAGCAAGATTCACATTAATTGAGCAGTTAAAGAGGAATTGCTGACTGGCAAAGCTGTCAAATCAAGGGCTGCCCACTGATACCTGACAGGACTCGTTCCCATTCTGATGCAAGATCCTCACCGTGTAAGTTGCCTGTGCTCTGTTTTCTCATTGGGCTTGAAAACACCGGAAATCTGTGATAGAGACATTAAACATAGAATACGAAGTGGAAGAGGCCAAACCCCCACCATTTAGGTTCAAATGGGTTTGTAATCTGGAATTACTTCAGTTTATTTTGATTTAGAAACAAAACATTGAAGTTGGGGGTTCGATATCACAGGCACCGATCAGCGCGATGCTTGGCCATTGTAACCACCCAAAAATATTGATCACATCCAATGTTCTCACTGTGTTTCTGGTTATCGATAAAGGGAATTTTGCTTAGAAATCTCTCTTCATATTTATGCATTTGTATGAATATCAACTAATATATGAGGCTTTTAAGTACTGGTATAGGAATACTGCTACTGCTTTCTTGAAAAGAAATAGTCCTTGCCATTCTTAAGGTGGTTTTATTTTGTTTTACGTTAAATCACCTTTCTTTTTTACAAATGATGCCCCGTGGACCACTGCAATGTGTCTTGTTGGGAATATCACGGCTCTCCTGAAAGGTTACAGGAGGAGAAGGATGATCACATGGAGATTACTCCATGTTCTCACACGGTGTTTCCCGGTACTCGCTGGATGACGGTGGGCATTTGATTGAGCGCTTCTGTAAGCAGTTACTTGGGCGGATGTTAAACAGGCGGAAAAAATGACCCCTCCCAGCAGAGGAGCAATAAAGTTTAGGTTTGCAGTTTTCCCATCACTCTGTAATTCTGAATTTAAATGGAATATCCTGCAGAACAGAGCATATTTCTCCTGACCAAGCCAAACCGATGTCTTTGGGAAGGTGTTTAAGGGCAGCACCGATACCTTCACCCCGCCGAGCAAACGGAGCTCAGTTCACCACCAGTGCAATTCAAACGAGGTCAGGAGCTGGCAGTCGTCATAAAATGGGTATAAAAATTATTTAAGGATTAAAGTAACACAAAGGGTGTGTTGCACGTGTTGTATGATGTGGAGCCGATTTACTAATCATTATGAGTTATCAAAGCAATTATTACAATTAGAAGTAGCTTATACAGCAAAATGCCCCATGTACGAAAGTGTGTTGCAGCAGGTGGCAGGGGTGTATAAAAGCACCACATTTCCTCCAGGTTCACCAGCGACTTCTCTTCAGTCTGATCTTCTCTGTGAACCCAGTAAGTATCCTTTTCTTAATTTCCTTTATTTTAACTGGGATGTTGCTTTCCATGTTTAACATAGGAATGAGCTCTCTGTCAATACTCTGCAATGATCAGCAGTATCAGTTTGGGTTTCTTTCTAAAGCAGATTAAGTTTCTTGTAGCCATCCAATATTGGAAGGCACAAGTCTGAAAATGCGAGGCAGCGCTCCTCCATAGCACAAAGTGGAGATGCCAATTAAATCCTCTAATTTCATAGGAGGCTACAATTTAACTTACAGCTTGACATTTATGAAAATACGTGTGGATTATTATATGTGTGTACACATATAGAGATACAGCAAGAACTACGTTGATTTCTGTTTATAGCTACAGGGTCTGTCAAACCTGTTTTCAAAAGGACCTGATAGCTGAGATTAATAAATCAGTGATTTCTTCTTACCAGAACTAGAGCTTAGTGATGGAAGACAAGAAGAATGAATACAGGGTAAAGATGCTTTAGAAAGACAAATTCCTTACCAGGCTGCAAGAGAAGCTGTATTTGTAGCTGTGTTGTTTAGGTTTAACTGTGCTGAAGAGCAGCATTTCAGACTGGAGTAAATCTCCACAAAAATCCTTCTCAGGTTTATAAGAAAATAACTCCTCCTATCAGGAAACACGCAGTGGTTGTACAGGCGCAGAGGTGCATAAATGATTTACTCTTACTCATTAACTGTGCTCAGGTTTATCCACACCACACGAGATGTCAGGGGGACAACTCCTCAGCAGCGGCTGCTCCTCACCCTGCGAGGTGACCTGCACAGAGCCCTGGGCCGAGGCCTGGAACAGCGGCACCTGCATCGCCTCCTGCGGGGACTCCCGTGCCGTGGTCTATGCACCTCCCGTGGTCGTCACCTTCCCAGGCCCCATCCTCAGCTCCTGCCCTCAAGAGAGCATCGTGGGCACCACGTTCCCAATGCCTATTGGGGGCTATCCCAGGGGGGCACTGGGGT
>NW_010164155.1:0-1405 GCF_000695765.1 Mesitornis unicolor
TTCTCTGGAGACATTCAAAACTCACTTGGACACGTTCCTGTGTGACTTGGTCTGTGTGATCCTGCTCTGGGAGGGGAGTTGGACTGGATGATCTTTTGAGGTCTCTTCCAACTCCTAATATTCTGTTATTCTGTGAATTACCTATTGATTCACCTGTGTGGAGTGGCATATGGCATAGAGCTAGGAATCAAAACAGCACTTTGGCCTTCCCTTATACAGATGTCAGTGAGACACAGAAAACCTGACCTAGCCAAATGGTTAAGCAGCTAAGATATTAATTTTCCACTGGATTTCTTTGTTACAAAGAAACAGCTAAATAAATAATAAAGCAGATTTCAGAGAAAGGCTTAAAAAATTAATGGAAATCTGAGCGATCAAGCCTGGAAAAGCTAGCTGCATAGCTCTGATCAAATAAGAATAGTCAGGGAACTGTTTCACATCAATGCAGACATCTCTGGGAATACTTTTATACTGACACCACTTCAGCACACTTTATTAATCTTGTTAAGATACATTATAATTGTATCTGACAAATGAGTAAGTTTGGATCTATTCCAAAATGAATCTACATATCACTATAGTTAATTTATGTACTGGCTTAAAAATAGGAAATTATGCAGTAGGTATAATTGTCTCCTGAAAGGTGAAGTATGAAAGCAAAGTAAATAACCAATAAAAAAAAAATCAGTTTTCAGATGATATGACTCCTAAATTTCCTCTAAACCCTGGCAATACAAAACAGCTCACGATGAAGGAAAAGAGTTCAGCAATTCCACTTCACTTATCCTATTGCTGGGTTCTGAAAGCTGGAGAAAATTAAGGGACGTGAACTTATAGCAGGAATTTTTATTCTCACTACTACTTAAATATGCAAAATCAAAGCAAGGATTATTTCATGCTGATATTCAGGCAACTCCAGGTAGCACTGAATACCCCCTCCCTACCTGCTTTGCTTCCCCAGGTGCCCCTCCATAATAGGTTTGAGGCCCTGGATCTCGAAGAAGAGGTAAGTGAGGATGTGGTGCAAGGCCCACCTACACGGTCGTGCAGGAAGAGGCAGCCGACTCCACGCCTCAGGACTGCCTCTGATAAGAAAGAAAGAAGGGTAACTGTAGTGGGCAATTCCCTTCTGAGAGGGACAGAGGGCCCAATATGCAGAGCTGACCCTCAACATAGGGAAGTCTGTAGTCTGCCCGGAGCCCGGATCAGGGATATCACCAGGGCACTCTCCAACCTGGTGCATCCGACGGACTACTACCCGCTGCTAGTCTTCCAGACAGATGGGGAGGAAGCCGCGTCCCGCAGTCTGAGAGGATTGAAGAAAGATTTCAAGGCCTTGGGACGGATGGTGAAAGAGTCTGGAGCGCGAGAAAATTCTCTTCGCTCCTTCCACTTTCAGGTAATG
>NW_010164156.1:0-1269 GCF_000695765.1 Mesitornis unicolor
AGAACCCGGCATTTGACCATATTAAACCTCAAATTCAATCCAATGCTGAGCTTTGTCTTGAATCCCTCGCTACTACCAGTCCTTTGCTGGTTGATTTATCTACTCACAGTGCATTTCTCTCTGAATAGGTCTATGCAAATTGTGCACATTGATAAACAGACAAAGATGTTCGACAGCCCAAGTATAATTGCAGATCCTTCCAACAACGCCCTGGCTCTGGCCTTGAGAAGTATCATAGACACTGAAGAATCAGGCTTAGCAGATGTGCTTGAAGGAGCAGATGCCATTTTAAATCACTGCAGTAAACGGCAGGTGAGCTCCATCTTCCACATCTCTCACTGTGTTTGACTTCTCTGTAGATTTCTTAGGTCAATAACCAAAGTTTGTTTCCCTTAAACTAGTTCTGCTTTCCCCTGACCACACAGAGTGGCAAAGCTTGGCTTGTGTATCCAATGCTAAATGGCACACCAGGATCCTGGCAGCTGGTGTCTGTTTTCCTGATAACTCTTCTGATTTAAAAAAAAAAATCCTGCTTTTAAGATCCTGTCAGAGTGAAAAATGATGATACTCTGACAGCTTCCTATTACTACAGTGAAGACCTCAGATCCAACTCTGATTTCACTCTGGTTTCAAGTAGATTAACCTAAGCCTGGCTCCTGTTCAGTTTTGTTTGTTCACAAACTAGTGTGCTGTCTATACACCCACTAGTGCGGGTGAAAGGCAGGTAGGTGTGTTGATGAAGTAGGCATTTTGCTTTGTAACGTTTACTCGTACTCACAAGAGAAAAGCAGCTCTTTGCATACTTGTTTGTCCTCATTGCAACTGACGTTGACTTGCTTTTTTTATTCCTAAAACTAAGAGGAAAAAGTATCTCTGAATGCACTGCTTTCTTTTGCACTAGGTAATGATGCACTATAGCATCCCAGATTTCAGGAACACTGAAGAGTTTTTAACTGTACTTGCTCAGAAAAGGGGTATGCTGAAAAAGGGAGGTGTTCCTGATGTAGAGAATGTAGCCAAGTTACTACTTTGTGACTGGACAGGGTATGTATGCTATGGATTTCCCTTTATGCTGCTCACCTTTTTCTCATTGTTAATCCAGCACAGCAGAAGCTTCAAGTCCTGAGAAGCACTTAGAAAGGAGAGGCTGCTTTCTCCCTCTCCCTCCTCACATTTTACTTTGATGAAAAGAGCAAGATTGGCTGGCAGATTTAGAGAATGCCATCCGTGGATAATATCCTAAAGTAGTGAAGGATACATGGAAAGAGT
>NW_010164156.1:1300-12540 GCF_000695765.1 Mesitornis unicolor
CCATCGCTCCATAGCCACTTTGCTGACTTCTGCTATAAATCTGTTAGGGAAATATGCCTTCCTGTCAGATTTTGAGTCCATGTAGTCCTCTTCTGTAGACAGGAAAGGATATGGCAATTTTTCTGTGGGAATTTATAGTGGTTCCTATATTCTGAGGGTGGGAATAAATGAGTCACTGAGTGTGACTGTTTCCCTTGCTCAGGTGGTTTCAGGTGCTTTTACAGCTCGTGATTTTACAGGCAGATGTTTTGTGGTGACCAAGTATGCCATTTCTTTTTTCCTCTCAGGAGTGGGCTATCCACTTAATACCATTATTGACAACTCCAGTCAAATTTAAATAGCTACTTAACTACTACTAAACATATAATTAATTAGTAGTTAGGTTGAGGAGTTTGAAGGGTTTGTTCTCTGGGTTTTATGTTTAAAGCAAATGATTTAACTTTCTTATCTCAGGTTATTTTTAATGCTGATAATTTCTTTTTCCCAGAGCTAAAATAAGCTACCACTCACAACCTCCAGGATCTCAGAGACCACCACCGTATCTTACAAAAGACAAAATAGCAGAAATGCAGGAGTGCTTTAATTTAAAGACCCTAGAAGAAGAAAACACCACCATTGTTCAAGGTAGGACTGTCACTGCAATGTACTGCTACCATTAGGAGTGGTTCCAATCAGAGACTTTGAAGGGAAGTCTTCTTGGGGTTTTATATGATAGCTTCGCCAATATATGCAGTGAACGTGAATCTTTTAAGAAGGAAATGGATTCTGATGCAACAGAACAGTGTACCTGTGTGCTGTCTTAACACAAATGACCCCTCCTAGTTGTTTGTTTCTGCTCGTCTGACTTAAGCCTCCTAAAAAGGAAATGGGGACATTGAAGAGCACATAAACACTGGCTAATTAGGCCAACAAAATACATTTTTACTCAACACAATCTGTATTCAAATCCAAGTCTTTCAGCTCCTCGCAGTCTTGTGTAGATGCCTGAGGGAAAGCTATTCTCAGAGAATTGTCTGTTGTTCTACCTGCTTATGTGGGAGCAGGACTGTCTTTTACCCCTGATCTAAAATGGCTGTGCTCTTGGGGAGTAGGCATTACGTCTGGTACTGTCTACCAGTGACCTAACAGATGCTTCCTATGTTTTTCCCAGCTTTAAAATGCCCCAGTCCAGCAAGCAGCATCATTTTCCAGTCAGCTGGTATGGCAAATGGGATAGTGATACAGGAAGCATCAGAGTGGGAAAAGTTGGAAACAAGCAAGGAAGGGGAGGAAGAAAAGGAAGATTTCACAGAAAGTGATGATGATGGTGATGATGATGATGAAGAAGTAGCAGCAAAGGATGACACAGAGGTAAAGTAGGGTTTCATTAGGCTTCTCCTACCTGTTTAGATCTTGACACAATGTCTTGCTGTAAACTGAGAATGTTTAGGCACTGTGAAGCCACTGGGTAATCAGAGTCTTTCTCCTGTAGGTAAGGGTTGGGCTTTTTGCTTAATTAAGGAAACAACATTGCTTTCAGTGAGTTCTAAGGCAGTGTGACCCTGACCAATTACAGAAGGGCACATCCCCACTATCATTAGTCTCCCTTCGGTTTTATTTGCATGGGAGACCTTCATTAGTGATTGAATAAACACGTATGTCTGACCTCTCTGACCTGTAGGTAACCACAGTTCAGGTCACCAGGAAAGCACAGCTTGGAAAACCACATACAAGTCCTGGAAATTCAGAAAAGCAGACAGCAGGTCTGTATTAAAAACCCTGGCTTGAAGGACAGTCTCCAGTACTCCAACATGCGTGTGTGTGTGTGTGTCACTAACACATGGTTTTATTTTCTCAGAAACTGAACATTCCAAGTTACTGTCATTCAGCTTGGATAAGACAGCAGATGAAGATGATGCCTATGATTTTAATACAGACTATGTGTAATGAATGATGATACGGTTTGGAGACTTCCTGGTGTCTCTCAACAGTCGTGAGGACTTGGATTGCAGCAGAAGTTGGAGGAGCGCTGCAAAAATTAACAATTACTGCTTTGTCAAATAATGTAGACAATAGTGTATTGTGATTGTTCCAGATTTTACACGAGTCTAGGAAACTGGCTGTATTCAGCTGTAAGTCCTAAACTTTATTTCCTATATTAAAAAAGCTTATTTAAAAAAATCCCTAATAGACGGAGTTAGTCTGTTCACGTTGCCTTATAAAAAGATGTTTCAAAAGGATAAACCCTTTGACTAGAATTAAACCTTTACAAAAAAGACATGTTCAAGCAATTAAATTGGGGAAGTTTTCATTGGGTAACTTACAGGGTAAGTTTTCATCCTCCCTTGATAAAATGTGGTTTTTTCCTAGAGGATTACCGAGACTGTACCTTAAGAGAGTGGTGTAAGTCAGTGCGTTTTCAATGTACTTTTGCAAAACTTGTAGAGCTTTCATACGTAAAGGCTGGCTAGAAAACGCTACTTATTTCAGCTGGACACAAGGTCTTTTCTCTAAGCACTGCTTCAGAAGCTTCACTGGAAAAGAGAACTGAGATGATTGATACTCGTAATCTGTCTTCGTGCGGGAACAAGCTGCTTGTTCTGGCGATGCTCTTGAACAGAAGACATCTTTCCTGATAACACCTATTTTACATGGCAATAACTGGTAACTGTAAAGCAAAACACTGCCCTGTGCAGTAAAGACTTGTTACTGCACTCAGCCTATAGCAGAACTGGGGTAGCAAGAGAATGACCAAGTGGCCCTGCAGCTGCTCAAGCATTTAAAATAAACACCTGACACCAACTGTCTTACTCCTATGCACTTGTTCTCTTCCTCATAACTTCAAGGTCTGATTTCTGTGTTCTTGTAATAGTTTTATTTTTCCTAAATGTACGTTGAGACACAGTCTTCCTGCACAGCTTAAAAAAGTATCAAGTGCAGGCACGGACACATGCAATTTATTTTAAGCCTGCTAAAACACATTCAATCTTTCAGAGTTTGGTAACTGAACTTCATTACTCCTGACCCCTTCAAGGATGAGAATGGTTCTTGTTCATCAAAACCCAGGTAACAAACCACACATCAGCACTCGTGACAGAAACAACTGTAGGCAGTGACTGCAAGGAGTCAAGCGGTTGGAAATCCTTCTCAATCATAAAGCAGCACTAAAACCGTACTCATACACAGGAGCAAGCCCTGGATCGCTGCTGCTCTCCATCTCAGGCTGTGGAACACCGAGTCCCTCGCTGCAGTAACACAAAGCCTTTAAACACCTCATACTTAGGACTCTTCACAAGCAGTATGATCAAATAAAAATAGCAACCTGAGTTCAAACCTGTATTACATAGAATAGCTGGCACAAGAGCTGCTGGAATATATCAGGTAATAATAACTAAACACTGCAACTATAAGAAAACAACTTGCCTGTAAAAAGGCGATGGGCAGCTGGCTGCAAAAGGGCACATCTCACTTGAGGAGTTTACAGGGCCAGGCTGGGACAGTCATGGTGGGAGAAACTTCTATAGCAGAGCCACGCTCACCTGAGAGAACTGTGAGGAACTTGACAATAACATTAATCTGCAATCCCCAAAATAAACATTTTGCACGATTTTAGAATGTGAGCGCTTTCACAAAGATGAGATCAACTGACTTGAGTTTCAGTCACTAATGTACTGGAGGACAAAGGAAACACACTTCCTTAGTTGTGATCTGATACGAATCACACTGCAATTTACCTGAGGTTTGAGGCAACATTTTAAAAATGAGCTTTTATTTTTGAACAAAGTTTTCTCCACCACTTTACAAAAAATGTTTTAGTGTTCACTGGCAGTTCAAACCACTTTGCATAGTGAAATAATACTTGAAAAATTAATCTTTCAAAAAAACCCAAGATTCCATTTTGCACAATTCTGCAAGAAGGGCTTAAACAGAAATGGTTGGGAGAGTTCATGCAAGAAAGGGTTGTTGATGAAACTATTTCACAGGATAAGAAAACAAAACCAAACAAACAAACAAACAAACAAAAAGAGAACTCCACCCAAGCAGCTCTTAATTATAATTCAGTACATCGCTGTATGATATCTGCATGGTGCACGCACCAGCTGAAGTTGTATCTTGTTCTTAGAAACTCTTTCTTTCCGTAGCTGACATAACGATCTTCCTCTGGAAGACTTGTAGTGAAGAGCAGAACATGTAACAAACAGGAATAACCCAACAGCAGTGCTAGCTTGTGGACATCCTTCCTTGCTTTCTGTAGTGCTGCTGAAGTAGCATCTTCTGTCACACACACAACTGACGAGTCTCCTGTAGGCCTATGCCTTTCAGAACTGCACCTGCATAAGCGCATCACCTGGTACTCCAGAAGGCAAGGACTGCTCTGCAGTACAAGCTGGCTAACAAAAAGAGTTCTGCTTGGCTCCAGAGCTTTCCTGAGAAAATGCCATCAGTTATTAAGATTGACTACTTTGCTTCGTAGGCTTCTGAATGTCTGCGGATCAGGCTGAACTTGCCTGTAGGGTCAGGGACATACCACTTCTCCCAGACTTCTGCGTATGAAGCTGTTCTTCCCCAGGGTTTGAAATGTCCGTTCCAATGAAGCAGCTTAGCAGCTTTCACAAACTGAGGAGAGTACCTTTTTCCAGCACTAGACCCTTTTATTGAAAAAGAAGCATTAGTGCCTGAAATAAAGGCAGCAGAAACACCAACATGCAATACTTCAAAACAACGGATTTTAACAAAGGGAATCTTGTCATTTATGAAGAAAGAAGGTTATATAGGAGGAAGAAATCAGGGCAAAGTGAAAAACATAATCAGGTGCAACAGAATACCAGTGATCTTTCAGTATCTATTTCAATGTACTGCCTTAACTTCCAAGTTCTTTAAAACCCCCTTACGTATTATACCCACGTATTCAGCCGCCTATGTATTGCTCATTAGAAACAAAACCTAAGCAAGCTCTCCCAGCACTGGGGTTTGACCAGTAGCAGAACAGATAAGAACATCTGTTCGTTTCAGCAATCTTGTAGGCAACACCTAGGATCACTTCAGATACAATGTGTGTGTGGAAAAAGAAAAGGAAAATGAGAAGTAATTTGAGAGTCAGTTCAAGAACTATCCCCCTCCAGCAGGTCAAGAAAGAACATGAAGGATCAGGCCCACAAACCCCAAGCTGGTATTGCAAAGGAGTGTTTCTTAAAGAACAAGGTATAAAACAGGGGAAGAAAAGATCCATTTTGCTGCATCATCAACTAGATGTCCAGCTATGGACGTGGAAGAACAACCTGAGGGAGCAGTGCCACAAGTGTGTCAAACGTACCGAGATGCCGGACATTCCACATGGGGTCAATACTGGAATGTTGCCTGTAAAATACAATTAGCAGTGGAGGTGTTGTGATGCTGCCAGCCAGAGTCTTACTGTAAAGCTCCTCTCTGGAAGAGAAGATGAAAAGGAGTTGGGAAAGGATGCTTGTGCGGTCCTAAATCAGTCGATTTTCACTTGAAGCTGCATGACAGGAATCCACAGCTACATCCATAGCCCTTCATTTAACAGTGAAATGCCATCACCACAACCCGATCCCCAACCTGCTGTGGCCCTCAGCCTGGGCGTACTTACACTACATTAAGTGCCATCCACTTCTCCAATTGCTTAGTGATGTTCTGCAATTTCCATTCTGTCAAATTGGCAACAAAAACTCCTGGATTGAAAGAGCAGGTGTTGGCTTTCATGGCAAGCTTTCGGATGGCTTCTTTTTTGTAATTTAGAAACCCAATGTAATTATACTAGAAAAAAAAGAGTCGAAATTAGCTCAGAATATGGACAAATTACTATTTAAAGAAAAGTTGTGCACAACTCCCAACAGACCAGCATAACCTGAAGTTGTTAAAGCAAATAACCCTTCCTTTAGAACTAAAAAATCAAAGCTTAGGGTGTCCAACATTTGAAAGATATGGTATCAACTATGTAATTAAGGAATGCAGCATGTTCTTAATAATACCATATTAATATGGTATCACTCCCAGAAAAAGTACTTTTTATACACTCACAAATGAAAAATTTTCCCTCTGATGTTCTAAGACCTCCTGCTGCTCCACACCACAAATTGCTTTCATTGTAAAGCACAACAAAAATTGGAAGTGCTTTTACAGTACCTAAACTGAACCTGCAAGTGTCACCTGTAACACAAACAGCAGGGTAAATTGATTTGGGTAGGGATGGTCACCCCCTTAGGTTCATTGCATTTGGAAGCCAACCTGCAAGAACATCTGCAAGGAGTGCCTGTTTCCAAAGCCTAGGATCTATGGTGGTGTTACCACTGAACCACAGTAAGACTAACCTGATTGCCCACTCCACGGACAGCAACTTTATTAGTGGTTGAGTCACAATCATCTGAAAATGCAGCTGCATGTCCAGGTTTCAATGGAGTGTTGTAAAGTTCAAGAATATCATCTGAAAAAAAAGAAGTAAGCATGGAAAAATTAAAAGCAAACTTAAGTGCTGAGTGACTTTTTGTTCAGCCCACTGCTGCAGCACATAAAACCACTCAGTTTAATCCAACTCATTCATATCTGCAGAGTTTTCACATCTTTCCTTGAAGTACAAGTGCTTGGTTACTGTAAGAGATGGCACATTGACCTCAGCAGAGGGCCAGCGGCAAAAGGCCAAGAAAAAGTCCCGTACCTTGCACTATTACATCATCATCCACATAGATGGCCTTCTCTGCATGAGGTACCAAACTGGGCAAATAGAATCTTGCAAAAGTTAACTGTGAAAACAAGAAAGCAAGAGAAATGAAGAATTAAATGTAAAATTGTCCAAATACGTGTGATACTCCTGGCATTTATCTATGGCACTCATGTCCAAGAGAACTTCTATCAAGGAAGTTAAATAGGCTGCAATATCCTAGAAGTTATTTAAAATAAACAGGTTCCACCAATTCCTGGTTTCCCATGAATTTGTGCATTGATAACTAACTTTAAAACTGGCCTATATTAGAAGTCCTTATTTCGCCACATATATCTGCAGTATCTCCAAGGTGCTGGCATGCTTGACATACAAGCTGCTGTGTTTCACTGCAGCCAGCAGCAAAAAATAATACTAGGCACGTATATGTAGCTATTCAAATCCACCTCTCAGTATCTGGAAAGTTGTTCTTACTGGAATGTAGGAATTTGATCATAAAAGATTGCTTCTGTGCTAACAGACCTGGTTTTGCTCTCTAGTTTTTTCAAAAGCCAATATCAAAATATATTCTTACTGACTAAGAATTGCTAAAAGTAATCAACATCATCCTCACTGGTTTTAAGGTGTTTTCCTTTTGATCCACTTGTACTTTCCCTTCTAAGACACGAGGGTCAAAATCCAAAATTCGGTATCTCAAATTTTTGAGAGCAGTGTTACTCAGCCACAGCCTGCAAACAGGAGAAAGGCACAGATTTGGTTAAATGACACAAAACTCAAACGAAAAGCCGGAGATCTGACTGACAGTGACACAGATCTTGATCTGACCACTCGCTTCCCTGGAATCTGTGGCCAACGGTGGTGGTGTCCTGTATGACACCGCTATCTGCATACTGCCCAGCTGGGTGACATATGAAAGGTGTGAGGTTGCTTCTTGTTTTCTTAGAACCAGATGGTACTGTTACCACAGGTCCTTCCCAGAAAACATCCGTGTGAATGGGTGTGGGCAAAAATAAAAGGATCAAAGAACAAATGTAGAAACTTCAATCACAGCATTTGAATTACTTAGATGAAACGTAGGAAGTAACTTTTACAACAAACCCCAACCCCACTGGTTGGATATAACCTCACTGGAAAAGATGGCTCCATTCCACCCCTGAAACATTACCAGAAGGAATGACTGCAGGACTCCCCAGAGCAGCCTTGTCAACAAAGCTGCAGTAAGCAGCAGCAGATAGGACTGCAAACTATTTAGAGGAGTGCAGTTCCAGGGATAGTCAGCTCTTCCTCTTCTCAGAGGTATTTAGTTTTACAGTATTGGGAGAATCTAATGAAAAGACCATTACCTCAAGTGATCCACAGTATCATTCAAGGTAACAATATGGAAAACCACATTGGATCTAGTGTGATGGTAAATACTGTTCATGGCCGCAATTGCACCCCCAAGCCTCTCATCCGATGCTGCAATGACCACAGAAATCTCCTTCTCATTCCTTTCCTCTGTCAGCCTCTGGGGAACAGCAGGTATGAAATCTACAGGCTGAAGTCCTAATGGATTTGAATCTGTGGAGTACAGATGGCATCACATACTTGTTTTATGCAGATGAAACACAGACATTATTAGCACACTAAAACTGCCAACATCTTCAATTATTTCTACCATGCAAGCACTTGGATGTCTCAGTTGAGGTGCTGATTACAGCATGCCAGTATCAAACACTTAAAATACAGCATCTGCTCCTGAGAATCCCAGATGTTAACGAATAGGAAAGCATCACGTTTACAAATAAACTACATACATTAATACATAATATTCACACACAGCACAACAAGGTACTAAGATGAGGCTTAAACTACAGTAAGCCACACTTAACGTTCGGTGCCTTCTGCCCTGACTGTAGTCTCACTGACTTCCCCCTCCCTTTCACACTAACCACCTCCCAGTCTTCTCCACATCACTCTTCCCTCTTTTTCTTCTGCTTTCTTTTCCTCTTCGGTAGGAACCAATGAAGAAAACAGAAATTGTAAGTTAAAGGCACTGTTCTGAATTTTTTCCCACTAGATCAAGGCATTAAGAACAGCCCATGTTTATTGCAGGCAATCCAGATCACACTATGTTATCTAAGCTGAAACCATAAGAATTTATACTCACCGTGAGCAGACAGGAAAAGGGGAGATCAGTGTTGAAATGTATTACTAAATCACATCACCTGCAAGAGCTGGCAAACTGCCCACTACCTGTGCTTTTGGTGAGAACACTGGTACCTTTCAGACCATCCAGACTACCACACACTAGATAATCACAGGTAATTTGAGGAACACTGGGGCTTGGGAGCTTGTAGGCAATATTCTGCTGTTCACAATGCTCGGCTTCTGCTTCTGTTTGTCTTTTTCTGATGACAGAGCTCAACAGCTTGGACTTAACTGATTCTTGGGTAAGGCCTGTCACGATCCTGTTCGACTGTTGTTGGGAAGCACCTGTAAAACAGCTACCCAGGAGCAACAGCTCCCAGGAGGAGCACACTGGGACATGGCAGGCAATGGGGATATGGAGAGGCTCTGTGGGACCATGTGCAGTTCTTAAAAACGGACTCCTTAAAATGAAGAGGCTTTGCTAAGCAAACTGAATCATATCTTAATGACTTTCAAAGCCAGAAGGAACCCCTACTGCTTTCTCGCCTGGCTTCCCGACTGGGAACAGTCACAGGACAGCAAGAACAGACAAGCCCACCAAGCTGAAGCTTCTTGGGTATGAGAACAGGAAAAGATCTCATAAGAGAGTACAAAAACTGTACCTTGTTACGCAACTGACTGATCATTATCATACACCCTATTTCAGTAACACGGTTGTTTCTGTCTGGTTGGAGCATCTTAAAAAAACCCAAACAAGAAAACTCAACGTACCTGACAATTCCCTTCTCAAGAAGTCGCTGAGGCCTAGGAAGTTATGATGAAGAACTAGCAAAAATATTACAACAGCCACTATAAGGATGGAAATGTTCACTGAAAATTGAAAAGAAAATTGTTTATCAACATAACCAGAGAATGACTGGGAAACTCATAAAAGTACAATAGAGATCTTTAAAAAATCAGACACACACATACACACGTACCTTTCCTTAATGACATCTTTCTCTTGTTATTTAATTAATTAGCACAAGCTTCCTACAAACCTGCAAGAGAAAAAATACAGCAGCTACTTCCAGTGCATGCCTAAAAATCATAGCAGTGACTGCTTCCTCTTAAAAAGATAAAACTATATCTCACGTTTTAATAACCAAGTACGGTACCTCGCTAAGCACAGAGCTACAATGACACAGCTAAAGAACTCAGAAATTAAAAGGGAGACAGAGGGCTACTTTGCTGACTGACAAACACACACACACAGCCCCAAAACAAACCCACACTCCTTCTTCCAGTCAAAAGTGATCTGGAAAGAATCTGGAAGACAACGTATGTTGGGGTTTTTCTTACCACTGAACCAATGTATTTAACAATCTGAACTGGAAGCACCCCAGCAGCAAGACAAATGATTATACATTTCTTTCCATACTTAACTAATCGCAAGGTTTTGCCAAGACACAGTGTTTATAAGATTTCAGCAAGTAGCATTATAGACTTTCAGAACCATGAAATTCTGTATGTAAAATACAACAGAATATCAGCTGAAGAGTCATCACATAAAAAAGATCACAAAAGTGTGAGAGAAGCTCCCACCATCATGTTACAGAAGGGGATTCAAACACAGACTCGAAGCAACGATGCTATTTTGGTAGGCAGTGCAAACACACACTCGTTCAATAGCGGTACCCGTGATCGTGCAGTCAAAGAACTGGAGTGTGCAGCAGCTCTCCAGTAACACACAGAAAGCGCTCACACCGTAACACGCCAGAGTCAAGAAACAGAGTTCTGTATTAAAACACTTGCAAAAACTCCAAACGCCATAAACTGCTCTATCTTGTGCGACACAACCATCCTCCTTCTGCTGCTGTGTATGTCCCATGGGATACATGCATTTATCGAGCACAATAACCAAATGCTGTGTGCCGAGTCCACAGCACTGCCAAAATGGGTCAGGACACGTAGCCCCGGTTTATAGGAGTACGACGCAACACCGTTGATTAAAACGAAGGATCCTGCAACGCTCCTCAGCCCCTGTGTCTGCGATGCTGAGCCTGCACGCACAAATACGCATACATTTATGTACATATATACACGCACAACCTCTGCCCTTCGCGACACTACAGCAGGCATTTAGAAGCATTTACATCTAGAAGCAGGCATCTAGAAGCATTTACAGACTAACTTTTCCAGAACTTATCGTCAGTGCAAACGCAAACCCACGCTAAAACACTCGACATCTGCTCGACGCTACGCAGGCACCATTTCAGGCACTCCGGGGGCGCGCAGCTCCTCCTCCGCGGCCCACGAGAGGCATAACCCAGGCGGGGGTCCCAGGAGCCCCGGAAGACCTGGCCCAGCTCTCCTGCACCGAGACACAACCCCCCGCCCCCCGCTTCGCCTCACCGTTCTCCCGCACCACCGCCAATTGCCACCTCGGCAGCGCGCCGCCCCCGCGGCCACC
>NW_010164157.1:0-6030 GCF_000695765.1 Mesitornis unicolor
ACCGAGCGATTCTGTGATTCTGTGTGATAAGTGACAGAAGTTTATCCTCCACCATGTTTATGATACATCCTGCACTATTTTTCATGCATATTTGCTTGCCCTATTTGCTTTACTTTAGTCCTATTCAACAGCAGATAAGTTAGGACTTGGAAAAACAAAATGAAGAGTGGGAAGGAAAGGGAACAGTAGAGCTAAGTCTCATAATCAGTTAACCTCCTTCAGAAAAACAGAACAAAAACTTGAACTCAAACCTTTTCTATGGACTTGTTGAGTTTCTTATTTTGCATTTGAGATCCATATAATTTATATGTCACAGTTCCTTATGCATAGGAAAATTTCATGCATTTGTGCAGACCATACTAATGGCAATATTCTTCTGTAAGACCATACGTTAGTTGTCAACTTTTTTTTGGTGCTTTTCATTTCTCAAAATGCTGCATGCTTGATGTTCTGGACGAAGGAGCAGGACAATGGTAGAAATATGTCTCTAGTGTAGCAGTCATTCTGCACTTCCACATATATGCCTTACTAGCACAAAGAGTTTGACATAACTGTACATGTGCAAAAAAAAAAACTTCAAAGTTTACTTTCTTTAAGCCTATATCCAAGCTGACAGCCATACCAAACAGCTTCCTTGGCCAGCTGCTGTCAGCTGTCTTGTGAGCATCTCTTACTGTGTCAGAGTCTTTTAGGTTGATAAGACTGCACTGTACTGCTTGTCAGAAACCATGCATTGAACAACCAGTCACAACAATAGTGCAAGAAACAGCTGTTTCTCTTTTGGCAAAACATAAGAATTTCTAGCATATTTCACACTCCTGACTGATCTGGGAGAGCACAAGGGAGTCCCTCACATGACCAGAGCATGTAGAAAGTCACATCTGGTACAGGTAGAACACAGGGAGTATGGACCCTGGCATAGACTCATCATACTTTTATACCTTTTATAGGTTTCTTTACTAGGAAAATGAGATTTGTTCAAACACAGAAACCATTTGTGTGCTCATATAGTGTGTGTGGATGTTAAGAAGACAAGGATTCAGGGTGAAAGGGCATGAATCACTTAACAGTGTAGATGCTTAGTCTCCTCTTTTGCAGCACAGGATTCATGAAAAATATTACTTGATGCTTTACAGCCACATTCACAGAACCACTAAATGACAGAATTGCAGATTCACAGAATGGTTGAGATTGGAAGGAACCTCTAGAGGTCATCTCCAGCCCACTCTGTTTAAGCTGGGCCACCTAGACCCAGTTGCCCAGGACTGTGTTCAGATATTTTTTTTAATAATGCCAAGGATAGAGATTCCACAACCTACCTGGGCAACATATTCCACTGTTCACTCACCCTTACAAGAAAAAAAAAGTGTTTTCTGATGTTCAGATGGCACCTCATGTGTTTCAATTTGTTTCCATTGCCTCTAGTCCTGTCACTGAGCACAATCAAGAAAAGCCTGGCTCTGTCCTCTTTGCATCCTACCTTCGGGTATTTATACACATTGATAAGAACCCCTGAGCCGCCTTCTCTGCAGACTGAAGAGTCCCAGCTCTCTCAGCCTCTCCAAATGTGTGAGATACTCCTTGTTTTCATATAATTGAAATGAAAAACACAAAGAACTGGAATTAACTAAGCATCGTGAATTTTTTTGGCTTAAAAATATTGCTACATTTGTAAAACCGCCTAAAATCAAAGAATAGTAGTTTTTAGTTAGTCCAATTCATTTGTCCAGTGGTCTGTGTGAATGAGCTGAAAATAATGTTTTAAAAGGTTCAGACAAGGGCTATGCATTGCATGATGCTTGTCTTATTTCAACAGAAACTTCTCCTAGAACTTCCCCCCACCTACACCTTGCCGCTCTAGTCATTATTTTTTACAATCTAATATTTCAGTATAGGAGGGAAATGCAGAGATTTTTATCCTTCATGTTAAAACACACGTGGGATCTGCACTAAGTCCCTTTGCTTCTCTAATATACACACATTCTAGGCTTTATTGTTCATTCTGGTTTTTGCCACTAGGAGAAACACTTCTCTGGTTGGTGTTTCAATGTGTGTCAGTTTTGAGGATGTTTATTTTCCCCCTTCTCACAGTAATGACTATGAAATATTTAGCCAGAAACTTATAAAGCATTCTCAGATGTTCATTATAAAAGATCATTGTACAACATAAATCAGCAGTGGGACAAACTCAGGCCACTCATCTACTCACAGTTTACCTCAAAATGGGCTTCTCTTTTAGAAATTCCCTATTCTGCTTCAACAGACAAAGTTCGTATTAGAGTTTTCTTGTCAGAGTATTGTTAATGCTGCTTTTGCTAGGAGCTCTGGAAGTCTAAAGAAAAGATAGATGTGACCTAAGCATTTCTTGATGTACATCAGATTATGTATTTATGTGAGAAGAAAAAAGAAATTGCACATTCATTGGGAACAAGCTGCTCTAAATCAAGATGCAGGTAAGTGTGTATAAGCTGTTGGAGGGAGAAGAGATCAATAAATTAATTTCATTCTTCTTTGCGTAGGGCCAGAAAAGCTAGCTAGATGCAGCTTTAATAAATCCCAGGTACCTCTTAGTTTCTGTGTTGGAATTCAATTCAGACTGTGGTTAAAAGGCAAAATAAAGCATTCCTGGACTAACAGACATTTAACCACTACATAATAATTTTGTCCCACAGGGTAGCTTGGCAAAATGCTATTAATAAAGGAGTGTAGCAAAGTGGAGAGCTTCCTGGCACAGCTTCTGTATTCTGGCTGGTGTTACACAGTTGTAACTGGAGCTGTCGGATATGTTGTGGTATGACTGTTCCTTTAGAAAGCTAAATCTGAAATCTTCTGGTCACAACATTTGGTAAACATCTTCCACTAAGTGCAATGTCTTGACTCCTGGCCATTTGCTCCATCAAGTAGCTGACAGAACTCCAAGCATAGAAGCCTTTACCAAGGGACTGTTCTGGGAGCTGGAGTCCCTGGGAGTATTGTGTCTGCGGTAGTATGTCATGGGAAACACCAGGGACAAGAGGGACTCCAGGGACTCTGATGACTGGGACACACCAACTTGGAGATGTTTAGATGTAGGCAGTTGCCTACAGAGATGTTTAGATGTAGGCAACTATAGAGAGTTGGCAAAGGCAACAGAATGAGGGGATAACATCATTAGCTCCAAGGCAAAACCAGAAGCTCATTGTGTGGTATGTGTTTTTTCCTCTCTGGGGAGTGGGAGTGGGGAAGATTGTAGCTAGACAGAAGTTTGTGCACCCTTTCCTGTTTGGAGAGGAACTTGTACTTTATGTGCATGTAAGCCTTTGCATTTCTAGCAGGATTCTTTTCAGAATAAGGGTCTTATCTGTCATTCAGTCACTGCTAAACAGCTTACATCCCACATTTCAACAGCCTCCAATTCAAGGCCATCAAGTGTAGCACCAGTTTGTGTTGTGACTCTTACTACAGCCATCCATCCTCTAGTGATGCATCCTGACCCTCCAACATGATCAGATCTGTTTGGAGTTAGCAAAGGGAGAAAAAGGCAGAGAATTCAGTGTCTCCACTCTGTCTGTAACCTGAACAAGCTTTTAAGTCACTGCTACAAGAATGCATTTTCTTGCAGTTTTAATGAGGACAAAATTGTGAAAGAAATGATATATAACTTAGTGTGAAATGCCACAAATGCACAACTTCATAGAAAAGGCACACCAAGCACCTCTCTACTTCAGAAGGCTTGGATTCATAATTCTTTGAAGCTTTGTGTACTCACACTCTGAATCATCACTGGTCACTGTACACTTCAGGTATTTTATAAGATGGGTTTAGAAAGCACCACTGTTTTTTCAGATATAATTCTCTGCATAGTATAGAGCAGTGAACCTCCCCCAGTCATCCCTGCACTGTAATTTCTATACTAGCTACAGCATGCATATTTTTTAAACATTTTTCTTAAGTTAAAGATTTCACATGTTAGATAATTTGCCACATCTTTCAGTGAGCTGTTGCAATTGTTAATTACTTAAACGGCTAAAAATATATGCCTGTGTGAACTTCTAGTCTGAATTCGCCTAGGATTTGCTTCTGGCAGTTAGATCTCACACTTACTATTTCAGATCTGTTAAGTACATAGTGTCAGAAATCTCTCCCTCCATAGCACCTTGCAACACAGAATCTCAAGACAGCAACATATCAAAGGAAAAGGGCTCTTTAACTGTTTGTGGTAGAGGTACCTTGCACTCTGAGCCAGAGTTTTTCTCCTGCCTTCATTCAGTCTCAAAAAGCTATGCAGCCAAAGCTCTCCATGAACAACAGCTCTCATGAGCTTTGTGCCTTCCCTGACTTCCACTGCAAGACAGGAGCAAAAAAATAGATGTGAAAATTGACACTCTGGACTTGTTTGTCCATCCACCTTATCTGCAGAGAGAGTCTGGTGAACTAGAGAGACTAAGCAGCTTTTAGAAAGCTGAATATAATTGAGATGGATCCCTCTTTACGTGACACAGGCTGTTCAGAAGAACAGCTAGTACTTAGATACCACAGTGATTGGCACTCTCAACTGAAAATATAGGGAAGAGGTCCAACATGCCTAAAATCCTTGATTTCTGGCTGTTGGTTGTGACATTTTAAAGCACCAGCATTGTACGTGCACTAGAGAGGCCTGTGGGAACTCAGAAATTTCTGACTGCAACATAACTGAGTGTTCCATGAATAACTTGTCCTTGCTATGGTTCATTTAAGTGTCCAGCCCAGATCGGCTCAGGCCCATAAAGCAGTCAGAGGCCCTTGATTCAGTTGAAAAATGGCATCATGGGGTGAACTCATGGCATTGTGAGGGCTGACCACAACCAGTGAGGGATGTGTGCGCACACATGGCTGCCTAAATGAAAGGGAGAAGTTGACACTGGCAGGCTGAGGATCCAGATGTGCGCCTACAGTCCTAAGTCTAAGATAGGAACGGAAGGAAGGGGACCCAACATAAGCCACAAAACCAGGCAGTGACCTCATCTTGTTTATACTGGAAAAATGGATGATTTAGGAGAAAAACAAGGCGGCAGCCTTATGAGCATAGCTTTCAATGTTGAATGTGGTGAAGGGGTGAGGGGTTCTCCCTGTTGGCATTTTGTGGGAGAGTTTGGCAGTGTCTCAATGTGTATTTCTATATCTCTTAGAGCAAAAAGACTACATTGACCCTTAGCCTCTTCTAAAGGATGTCTCCAAGATCAGTCTTCAGTGAAGCACTGTGTGCTTGAGAATGACCACGGATGTCCAGGGCAGTGTGGAGTTCAGAGCATAGTGGTAGGTGAAAGGAAGTGCCTGATTTCAAAACCTTAGACAAGAAAGCCAAAACCTCGATGGTGCCAGGCCACAGCTAGGGTGAATCTGCTTATTGTCACCACCTGCAACTAAGTTAAATTCTGAAGGCCTGCTGGAACCTCAGGGTAACTCATCAGCCCTCATAGTAACTCATAGGTACGCTTGACCATTTTAGTCACAGAAAAGTTGTCCTTCTCTCGTAGGTGTTTTGCAGTTTTTAAAGTGAAAACTTCACTGCAGAGCAGTAACCAGAGAGACAGCAGTCTGAAACAGTGAGATCTCACAGAGGTCCCTATGGATGCAGCTGGAATCTTTGTAGAGAATTCCCTTCTCACTGGACCAGAGCCTGAAGATACCTATAAACTCATGATTAAGTATTTATGGAGGAGCCAGACATCTGGGTTTTGTTCTCATCCAAGATAAAATGTGCATTTTCGGCGAGTGTCCTGATTACTGTACTATTATATTCAATGACAAAAGGATAAAATCTCTTCTCCTTCCTTGACTTTCTGAAATGCCCTTTTGTGTCTAGCACTAAACAAAGTATTTTCTTTCAGCATCTGCAAGTTTATTACTATTTCTTGACTGAAGAAAGTCTGATTTACAAACTGCATTTGTTCTCAAACCCACATACTGAGTGAATAAATAATTTTTAGAAGGAGGGAGAGGAGAGCTGCCCTGCTTTCAAATGAATTGTGGTGTCGGAGTCCGGCAATTCCCTTTGGAGCAACCCAGTTC
>NW_010164157.1:6061-9488 GCF_000695765.1 Mesitornis unicolor
CGGATACCCCATCAGTCAGATAACTTTTTCTACAGTTCCAGAATTTAGGTTGTGAGAGTACTGTGATTGTTACTGTGCTGTTTCCATACTTCTATTTTGCTGATTCATTGTCCTTTTTTCTTTCATTCACCAATTGTCTGTTATTACACTTAGATAATCAGTGGTCCTGAACTTTTATGGTCTTTCTGTTAAACTCAGATTGCTTGGCATAATGGGCTTTTATTTCCAATATACAGATATTTCCTGATATAATGAGACTCTCATCATAACTGACACATGCTATTTTCATACTAGGAGCAATCAAAAAATCAAATAATGGTAAAAATAAAACAAGAAAGACTTTCTCAAATGAAAAGATAGTAAGTTTGCTTCTGCACTTAGAGACTGCAGATAGGAAACTGGAATCACTGACAAAGCCAAATGGCAGCATTCCCTTGCAAATCCAGTTTACCATGCAGTACTTTAAGGCTGCAGTGTTTTCTAATATAGGAAAAAGATTTTTATCTGAGAGATGGTTAATATAATCAGTGTATGCTGTTTTTATTATTCACCACATGCTCTCATATTCTGAAATACAGTACTATAATATTAAGAGGCGTGCTTGGACTGATACTGGGCTGCATTTTTTGTTTATGGTCTGCTCTCTGAGATTTACTGCGTGCTCCCGGCTGGAGTTTGGCAGGCTGCGAACATTGGAGTTCAGGCAGAGAAGGAATTTTTGTCTCTGCCCGAGTCACTGGGACAGGGTGGGTGACCACAAAGCCCCATGTCCGCCCAGCCATGCTGCTGAGTCAGTAGTCGCATCTAGCAGCAGCTTGTGGCCTGGCACATCCGATGGCATGGGCTTCCACCTCCCCATCACACTGAGCCTCAGCAAAAAGCTGAAAGGGGACCCAACTGAAACCACAGGAACAGACTTCTCCAGCCAGCACAAACCCTCTGTGTGACACACACAAAAGGCTAGTATGAGGAGGGTAGAAATTACTAGTAGGAATATAGATGCATTAGTTTACCTCAGGTACTTACTGGGGGGAGAACGCATGCCAAGGGAGTAGTGAGTGCAAACATACAAAGCATGCTCTAGTTCGCTTTGTAAAATTAATGTCTGAACACAAACATACCAGAGCTATTATAAATTGTAAGCCTTATCGTGTACATGGCTTTTCCAGGCTGTTTATAGCTTTCCTTTTATTGGCAAGTACAGAGAGATACAAAAACTCAGAGTTTAATTCATGAAATGGGCCACAAGAAAAGCAGAGACCCTGGCTGTTGTAGTTTACTGCTTCAGGAAGAACAACTTGTGAGTAGAGCAGCAGTGGTTGCATGGATGTTGAAGCAATTCTGCTTCTTCCCTCTTTCCTCCTTCCCAGTCCATGATTTGCTCCCAGTCATTTGCCATCTGTTTATCTGTCATGTCTGAAAAATAAATAATGTAAAAATAATAGGTACATACATACATACATACATACATGCATTGCCTGCTATTAATCTGAATATGTTCCTACCTCTCATTCACAATCCATTCACTCAAACACGTGCCTGAGAAAATATGTGGGTGAAGCATGAGCAAGACCAAGCAGTTCCAGAAAATGAGAGGAGGTGGGAGGTGGAGTAGAGGTCCTGAAGTTGTTGGGGTAGCAGAGGAAACCTCCTATGGAACATCAATCTAGATGTCCTGGTCTTTTAATCACTCCGAACCACTGTGTATTGCGTTGGTGGTAGGTACTGGGATTCCCAGTAAGAGGCCAGCATGTCTTTTTGTTAGATGTTGCACAAACATACTGTGAAAAAGCTGGTTCATGCCCTGATCTGGTTAGAACTGCAGACTATAATCAGTCTTGCTTTTTTGAAAGTTACAACAGCAGTTTAAGATACCGCTGCCTCCTGCTGTTTTTTTTACTAACTCTTTCATCAGGTTGGCTATCCTTCCCACATCAGTAAATGCCACACAAGCATCCTTTACCCAGCTTATTACAACTCTCAAAGCCACTCAGCCCAGTTTGCTCCTACCTGAACTTCTACCACATCTCAGTTCCAGACATGATAAGTGCTAGGTCATGGACAGTCACAGACAGCTCTAGAATGTGTCTCCTTCGATGTCTTTGCTTGATCTACCAGAGAACATCTGAGTATGCCTCAAAAACAGGACAAAATGGCAGGACCATACTTGACCTGATAAGAAAAACATAAAGGACTTTAAACACTGGAGCTGAGAGACATTCACATACACAATATAAACCCAAGATCTCATATAATACTTTGGCCCTCTCTTTAGGAGTGATGCTGTACACTTGGAAATCATGAAGAGGAGTCATAATCAGTGTTATACCTCATCATTTACTTTGTTCCCATAGGATGTGTCATGTTTGTCTAATGCAGGTACAGATTCTGAAAAGAAGCTTCAGAAAACACGATCACCTCACATATCAAGATACTCAATGTAGGTGTCTCAAGGCAGGTGTCAGACCTTCCCTTCTCACCACTAGTGATCAAGTACATATCATCCAAGGAGCTATACAGCTCTTCCTAAAGCATGCACCTCCTTTGGTCACTTGATGAGTTCCATCAGGAGCACTAAGATGAAAGTGTCATTTGTGGTGTTCCAGGGTATATTGCCTGGTCTCCTGCTGCAACTGCAGGAGATTGCAGGTGTCCCTAAGGGACCCATTTCTTTTCCACTTCCATCTTGAACAACATCTAGCACTTCATGTGGTAAAACACACTCAGAGTTAGGCAGCTGAATCCCATCCAAAATATCTAGTCCATTCTAAACAGTTGCACATCATGAGACAAGCAAATCAGGAGAGTGAAATGGTGCTGTGGAAAACTTAAGTCAAGTCTGTAGGGTACACATACATGCTTGTTGGCACAGTTTGTCGTTAGACTGGAGTTCACAGAACAATACACAGTCCATGCCTTTAGAAGTTCACAATCCAGTGTCATGATCCTGCTAGTCCTGTCATTAATAAATCCAATGAATGGTCCTGCGTGTAGGAGTAGTTGCAAGACCAAGCGGAACTAGGAATAGTGAACCAAAGACCAGTTTGTGGTTAACAAAATTCTTACGGTAACTCTGGGAAGCTTATATTGGAGCATACATTGATGCCTAGCTCAAAGTTTTCAAATAAGAGCCAACAGGAGCTGCGTCTTTGCTGCCAACATCAAGATCAAGTACACATTAATTTTTATATATTTTGTGTGTACATTGGCTCAGGGACACAGTTATACCTGAGGTGTAGATAAAAATCACCAACTATATCTGCTCTGGAGGTGCAAAGGTCCTTAGAACCAGCTGAATATCCTGCTAACACGATGTGGAATTAAGGGTGATCCTGTTGGCATACAGCACAGGCAGGCAGCTTGTATTATGAGGTGTGACACATGTGCTGTGCAAATGCACGGTAGAGGTGGTCCCTGTGTCAGTAAA
>NW_010164158.1:0-3103 GCF_000695765.1 Mesitornis unicolor
TTCTGTGATTCTGTGATTCTGTGTGAAATGTGATCATATTCTATTCTTGTTTTTATTTCCCTCTTCCTGCCTTCTTCCCTTCCAGTTTCAGGCTGTTTTGAAATAAATATTTGGAATAAATATATAGTATTATTAGTAGTAGTACTTCTTGACTCTTGGAAAACTCTACTTTTGCCTGAACTCAGTATGCAGAAAGATAATATCAAAATACATCTTTTTGCCTTACTATTAAAAGATCATAAAATGCAATGTCTGTAACAACCTTTAAGGCATCTTTTAATATTTTTTAATGCACATACACAAGCCTAGTACATTCTTGAGTGTAATTCCCTTATTTTTCCATCCCTTATTAAAACATAGGCACTTAAAATTCAGAGGAAGAAATAAGTAAAATCAGGAAGAAATACTGAGGGACGGAACAACTTATTCCTATTTAATGCACTATATCCTTCACTAAACTTACTTACTGAACTTTGGACGATTTTATTTAAAAGAGGGTGTTGTAACTATAAAACAGGCGTATTATTATTTCTCTAGAAAAAATAACCCAGGTAAGTTCACAATAACTTTTTTTTTTCTTTTTGCAAACAACACATCTGACAACCCCCTAATTTATCTCCACTGTGAGGGAACTGAGTTACTGGGCTAATAAGTTTTGACACCTTTTTTACCAAAATTTGTGATGCCTGTTTTTAAAATGACACTACATAGATTAGAAAATGCTATATCATGAGATAATAAATGGCACCATGAATCTCTACAGTGAAGTCTAATCCTTCTTGTAGATGAGTTCTCAGGTCTGCCTACATATGCTGCCCTCGGTAAAAAAGTTTCAGAAAAAAGTAAGTATGATTTGTTTTGTGAAATCAGCTTGATGACTTACTTTTACTATTCTTGGTCAGCCTAACCTCCTGTTTTCACAATATCTCCTTTTCTTTAATATAATTTAATTATATAAACATATTAATTCATGAAAATAATTCAAGACATACTTTTGGAAGTAATGATATTAATTTTAAAATTAGATTAAAATATCACTAGTTAAGGAGGTCTGCTTTTTCCTAGTTTGTCTATAATGCAACGTTTAATATAAAATTGAAACAAAATTAACACACTATTTCCAAAAGGTAGGGAGGCCAAGTATTGATATACTTTTGATCTGTATATTCTTCTGGTGTATTTTTTCTGCTTTCCACATGCATTACAGCTTAGATTCAAAAGGAAGTTTAGAAGCCACAGCACAAAATATCGCAACACCTAACTTTTTGGAGTTTAGAAAGTAAGGGGGTCCATTCTGAAGCTTGTGACTTAATGGTAGGGTCTTCATTACCCTTTCATCTCTGGACTTTGAGTGAATCACTGTAATTCGATTCTAACTCAGTTTTGCTTTGCATGTTTCTTCCATACAGTTATTAATAAGGTGACCCTTTCCATCAAACTTCTTGAACCTTGATACACCACTGTTAAACTTTCATAAATTCCATTGAATTTATTCAGCTCTGTCAAATTATTATTTTACCTCAATAAAACATATTGCTGCTTCTCTATTTCGAGTGAGGTGCATTCCACTCTTCCTTCATAGTGCTTCACCCAGAGCAAGACTCAGAAGCTATGCCTGGCAGCAGAGGGTCTCTAATGCACAGAGAAAGTAAGATGCCTTATGATGGTATATAAAAGATCTAAAAAGCTCAATAGTGAGTTGTCAAGACATAGCAAATGAGAAATGAGGAGTGCAGGTTTTTAAATCTTTCCCCTTTAGGGAGCTTAGGTGCTTTACAAAGTATTAGAAAGAAGCATCTTTATATTTCAAAATAGCTACAGTTCTTACAGCCTGGGGGATTTTTCTCTTTCTGATGAAATAGCAGAAAAAAAAGATCTGTTCGTATCATATTCTATGGGGTAGGTCAGACAAACAGGGTTCATCATAGGATTTCTTCATCTTTGTTTAACTCTGCTTTGTGGTTGAGTTTGGGGGAGTAAAGTACCACCCTGATAGGGGAAGATCAATAGGAACCACTTAAGCAAAATGGGCATATGGTGGTCTGTGGGACCAGGTGCAGTGTGCATCAAAGTACCCTGAGGAAGTGGGAAGATGTCACCATGAACCTGCTCTCTATCATCTGCAGATGTTCATGGTGACAGGAGAAGGTCCCAAGTAATTGGAAAATGGTAAATATGCCCATTTTCACAAAGACGAGAAGGAGGTTGTGAGGAACTACAGGTCAGTCTGCAGGAAAGCTGTAGAGAAAATTCTCTTGGATGCCATTTTCACACACAGGAAGGACAAGAAGGTGATTTGAAATAGTCAATATGAATTCACCGACCTGAACAACCTGATTGCCTTCTACAATGAAATGACTGACTGTGTGGGGAACGAGAGAGCAGTGGATGTTGTTCAACTTTACTCTGGTTAGGCTTTTGACGTGGTATACCATAACATCCTTATAGCCAAACTGGGCAGAAATGAACTGGATGGGTAGTTTATAAAATGTGTGCAAATCAGTTGAGCTACTTAAGGAGCAGCAGCTGGTCACTAGTGGCATTCCTCAGTGTGCATTACTGGAGCCCGTATTGCTTACAGTCTCCGCTGACAATCTGGATGACAGTGGTAAACACTCCCAGCGGGTGACACCAAAAACGTGGGGAGCAGTCAATACACTGGAGGACAGGGCTGCTGCTCAGAAGTATCGGAGCAGGTTGGAGATGTGAGCTGATGGAAATTTCATGAAGTTCAACAAAGACAAATGCAAGTTTGGCACCTGGGACAGAACAACCCCATGCAGCAGTAAAAGCTTGGCACTGACAGTCTAGAAAACACCTTTGCAGAAAATGGCCTGTAGATGCTGGTTCACAGGTAGAACATGAGTCAGCAGTGTGTCCTAGCAGTGGTGAAGGCAAGACATATAAGAAAACTGAAAGCTGTGTTTGTTCAGCCACTTTAGAGAAGGGAAAAGGAGAATCTAACTCTTGTATTCAACTATTAATGGATGGTTACAGAAAAGATGGAGCCAGTGGCTTCTTGGAAATGCACAGCAAAGGGATAAGAGGCAATGGACACAAGAGGCAGAAAGAGAAATGTCGTGGTTTAGGGCTGGGCCGGCCA
>NW_010164159.1:0-9261 GCF_000695765.1 Mesitornis unicolor
ACAGCCCTTCCCTTGTCCAGAAGGCGGGTCATATATCATATACATGAAGCATATCATATACATGAAGTCCTTTTTTATGGTTTACGGTTAACTGTTAATATCTTGTATGACTGACTTCAAGGGGACACAGTAAACATTAATTCACATGATAAGTATATTATGTCAAAAGGCTGCATGAAGGAGGAAGGGTTCCTTTAAATATCAGAAGTCAGATCCAGTACTCAGATAATAAAATGCTTGCTTGAATCAAGGGCTAAGACAGTATTTGCCAATTATAAGATAAACAAGTTTTTGCTCTACCAAGGCAATAAAACACCACCACTTCCATCAGATGTCCCAGTACAAGAAAGCAATTGTGTATTTATAAACACAGCAGCCAGAGGCTCTCTGAGATTTCAGGCTTTCTTCCAACGTCCTATAAGTATGACTTCTGGCTACATAGGAGTTAGTAGTATATCACTCCTTGCAATATAAGCATTCATAAGTTTTGTGGTTGGTTTGTTTTTTTCCTCTTTCTTCTTTCTCTCCTTTAAAGTATCTCATTTGATAGAGCTTTCAGCAAGAGCACTCATTCAATCCATGACAAAGGCATATTGGCTGGCTGGCCCAGACGAGCTAGGCAGCTCACACTGGATGCAAATTGTCAATTAGCTTAAGATTTTCAACTCATGCATACACACAAACACTACTGTACTACACCTAGAGTTGGGTCTTAGAAAGCATGATGAAGAACTTAGTGCTGTTTCAGTTACTTAATGATAAGTTCTGACTACAAATAACTTCAGTCACTTTGCTATATGACTTCAACTACCATCTAAAATCTCATTTCAGGTAAGGAAAGAGAGTAATTCCATTTATCAATAAATCTGTATCTTGGTCCTTAAACACTAACAGTAAATCCTTTCTGTGTAAATCAGTGAACGGCTGAGGTGAGAATTCTAGGTAAAGAGAAAATATTCTTGAAAAACACTGAAAAAAAAAAGATACTTGATTTACAGAAATGGAACTCTAACTGTTGAAGCTACCTAACCTTTACAATGTTTTAATGATTAACTGTCACCAATGTTTAGCTTGTAACAGCTAAAAAATGCCGAAAAAGGCATTTCTTAGTCTGCTTTTCAGATGACATTCTCTGACATTTTTTAAGAAAAAAGATGTATCAGATTCAGAAACACTGTTTTGCATAAACAGAATAGTAGCTATAATAAAAAGAACTTACCTGAAAAATTTAAGATGTTTTCTGTTCATAATGTCTGGGATTTCTAATAGGAATGAAATTACATTCTATTAGATGTGTTACATGATTCAAGTGAGTCTCGTTTCAAAGAAAGAAATGTGAGCTAAAGAGGTAAACATATTTCAGAGATTAAAAGACCAAGAAAACGAGAATGAGGATTCCTATTAGGAAGTTTCTAGAGCAATATATAGACAGGAAGACCTCTCACTTCTAAAGAACAGTGAACTGATACCTATGAACCAGAATTTAAATGTACCAGTAACTGAAAATCCAATCCTGACAAATGATAAAAAGTAGAGTCCTTCAGTGCTAAATTGACAAACCCAAGAAACAGCAAAAATTTAAGCCCTTAAAGTTTTTCCTTTAAAAAAAAAAATCTAGTGAAGAAATAAGAAAAATAATTGAAGTTTTAAAAGCATAGCTAATACCCTCAATGAAGATCGAGGTCTAGTTATGCTATTTTTAATAAACACTCACTCATGTAATAGAAAGACAATTCTGCTCTACAGGACTTACTATAAATATGCACAACAGACAAAAGGTAAGTAAAAAGAGTACAGTAAGATGTCAGGGGTTTAAACAGAACACATTCTTGGATTTTGAAATATAACACTACTGCCTTCTACCTGAAATGAGACAGTCTAAGAGCAAAGAATCACTATTTGGTAACAATTAGTCTCACTCCAATGCAATTAGTTGCCATTGTTAAATACCTGTTCTATAAACCACTCAGCACTGGGAAACTAGCATTCTGAGGTTGCTGAAATGCCTGTTAAATACTGTAGGAACTGCAACATTGTATTTACAGATGGTTGGCACCTGTCTCCTCTCAAGAGCTGATGTTCCTCCCAGTTGAACAGAAACAAACATCAACAGTTTTAAACACTGGAAGTTTTCAGTCTTCCCTACTAACAGAAATAAGTGACATACACTCACTATAAATCCTTATTACCTTTGGTAATAAACAGGAAGGCAAGCATCTTGTACAGAAATCTATGGGACAAGTTTGTTATTATTTTATTTTATTTTTAATCTCCTGGAATAGCCAAAACATTCCTACTAGATATGTAGTTCATAAACTTATGCAGAATTTTACCTAGGATGCCTAAGATGCTTTCCCTTGATTCAGTGTCATTCTTTTCTTGGTCAGTCCTCCAGAATTATTGCAAGTGACCGGTGTTTAACATCTCCACTAAATTGGAGACACTTATGCCTTAATAGCCTTTAAAATTTTGCACAGTACAAAACACTTGATTGCTGCCTACAAAGTGTACAGATTTCAAAGCAAGCAGGTTGTACAACAAAGACAGCTGCCTGCTGCCTCAGTAATGTTAAATCCACTTTACTAATTAGGCTCTTAAAAAGATGACATTTCAGGAACTTCTTATGCTGTCCCTGACCAAACACTGAACAAACAGTTCTGCTTTTGTTCATCTATCAATTTTCCTGAGTCTGACAGTAATAGATCAGATGATGGTAACAATACAGGATTATAGATTTTGCAACTACAGAATGTAGAATGATAGTACCTGTCACTATCTTTGTGGCCAGATACTGTCTTTACCATTCAGAAATTATTTCCTCCTTTAATACTGGATTACAAAGTTACCAACTAAAGGACAATAATATACACAACAGGTTTTGATACCAATTACATTGATTTCTGCAGCCTGCTTCTTGGAAAATAGATACAGTGATATCACTCCCAGCCGATCGAGGCAAGGCAAAAAAACATACCTAATCCTTTTTTTTGGTCTGCTGATTCCTGGGTTCTGATAAATACCAATACCACACCAGGTCCATCCTTCCCAGCTGAGCAATGAAACAAAGCCATGGTCCCTCTTGGTTTCTTTGTAATTACTTGAATTGCCCTCTTGGCAGCACAGTGCCAAATGCTGAAATGTCCTAGCCTCCACATGAGAGAAAGAAGTTATCTTCTCTCAGATACTGTACAAGGAGCAGTACCTACTCAGTTTTCTCTTAGGGCAGAGCTTAGTGATGTAAACAGTGAATGTGGTAGAATTGTCACTATGCTAATTTGGGCTACCTGCCCTAGAAATGTGCTGAAATTTGTGTTTGTTCCTTCTATCAAAGCACTGACCCAGCACACAGTTGTGTTATTCTCAGACAAACCAGGACTAAATGACAAAACTTTCAAATAAAGCCCTTTCAATTGATTTGTTTTAACTGAAAAACAAAACATCGTGGAAAGCATTTAATAGCTTTGATTAACTTACATAGGACATTGTTCTAACAATGCTTTAATCATTTCATCTAGCCTGTCATCCTGTCATCACAAGAAAGCAAGCATTCTGAAGGGAGGAGATTCTGTCACAAACCAAGATTTGGCACTGAATTGATCTTTACTGCTCTGGCAGTGGCAAAATGGTAAAGTTCTGCTTGTATGTGTGTTTGCAATATGTTACACAATACAAACCCCAGCGCTGCCAGATTAGGAACAGAACTAGAAACTCTAGTCCCGTTCTGGTTAGTGTGTAGAAATAAACTAATTATAAACTGCACAGTAACATTTTTTAAGGTATGGTGGAAAGCTGCAGTAGCACTGTATTTTCAGATTACAATTTGCTTGCTCAGAAGTATCTCCTTAACCTGCACCAGTACCATGTTTTTTGCTGCTACTTGTGAAATTTTTAGTTTGCTTTAAAAATGTTAAGTTACAGTTAAGTTATTGGAGAGTTTTCTGAACTAAAGATGGAAAAAAAGGAAAATGGAGAAATATAGCACAGGGGTTAGTGGAAAAAAAACAAAGACAATATTTTGAGGAGCAGATACTGTCTGGCATTTCTATGACTAAATATTCAGAAACCTATGTGTTTTAAAAAAACACCAGTGAAAAATTTAAGCAAGCATTTTTTCATATTTCTGACCTTTTCAGATAATATTTTATTTTCCCATCTTTCTTCTGACAAAGAAAAAAGAACATGATAGCTCTCAAACTTTATGATAGAAATGTTAGTGCTTAACACTATTTCATGACAAGGAAAAAACCAAAGTGACTGAGCTTAATTTGTAACACAGAACTACAGAACACAGAAATACTCTGAAGTCAGCACCTTTCCAAGTGTTTGGATGGAGAAGTACTGTTCCAGATTACTTCAAAATTCTGATGGGCAACAGAAGTAAAAAGCTTGACAGCTCTAGGTCTGACTGATACTTTCTCTGTGCACAGACTTGGACTGAAGGGCTTCTAAAGCATAACCAGAGAAAAAGGGGACAAAGGAGCCAATCTTGGTGTCAGTGTGCCTTTCTAGAACTGTGTCCCACAGCATTGCTTTTTAACCAAGTGCTCTGTGACAGTCTGCTGAGATGCTTTATTTCCTTCCAGAAGTATGCTGTTAATAAAAACACTATCATTCTCCATAGCAGTAATGATTTCTCTCTCCCAAACCAAAGATTTGTACAAGAGATTTACCTAAATCTCACAAGGGCTGAAATGTTACTGTCCTGTCAATGCTCTGCACAGAATATAGGCTGCGTATATATCACATTCATTAGAACTGCCATACAAAGAAATACCCAAGTCAGGTCAAAGGATGATATTGCAGCCTGAAGTTAAAAATGAAATAGATGTTAAAAACTGTAGATGTTCTTTAGATCAAGAGTCATGCAGTTACACAATCAAGACCATTACAGAAGCTAACAAACAGTACAGCAGTTACACTAGCAGACACATGTAAATGATACAACTTTCATCTGAATTAAATTAATTTTCTTATAACCTGAAGTTCCAAGAATTAACTAATAAAACTAATATTTCATTTACACATAACTGATGTATATGTATTTACATGGCACAAAATTTTAGGAGACTTTCCTGAATAGAAACAATTCACATCATGTAGTCCCTTCATAGCAAATGCACATGCATACAAGAAATCACTGAATTCAGTAATAGGGGACAGAAAAACACAACAAACTAAGTCACTTATGAAAGTTCCCTTCACTAAAGCTTTCAGGGATAATAATGAGCTAGAGCATAAAAGCTGTTTCCAGCTGATTTCCATTCATCCCCAATCTCTAATTATAGTATTTAGCAGCAACTATTTTATCTGAATGAATACTGTCCTAGACAGAGCGAAACCAGCAGCAGCTGTGATAACAAATAATGAATGATTTGGGAGTGTATTTAATATGTGAAGTTGTACCATGCTCTCTGAATGCTTTACTTACTAATGCTATAATAACCTCAAATTTTTCTTACAATATTTCTGGATTCTTCTTTATTTTTATGTTGTGCTTGTGCATTTGACATCCTTCTGTCTAGTCCTATTGCTTTTTTCCCGTCAGCTTTCCACAAAGCAATAAGAAAAAAAGAATAAATCCTCTGCCTGAGAAGAGGAAAAATGATGATCCACAAGCAGAAAACCACATTTATGCCTGTAGAATACAGCCTGTAGAGGAGATATGTCACAATAGCTCAGGATTTCTTCCTGGATTATCTAGATTTTAATTTAAAAACTCCAGAAATATTCAAATTTTGGAAATCCATCTGTACTACAATTTATGCTGCAATCATTCTCTCGCATGAAACACATATCAGCCTTAGAGGAATGAAGTGTCTCTACCTAAAGATGTTCTAGGCCCACAAGCTCAGAGGCTTTGGTTCTCTTCAAGTTCATGAAACCTAGAGCCCACTCTCTCATGATACAAAACCTGCTCAAGTTCCTTATGTCACTGATAAACCTCAGTGGAAAGGGGCAAGTCAGGCTACAGGTTTAATACCTAACAGTAAGTTTATATATTATCAAAAAAATGTTAGGAGGAAGCTGTACATAAAAGACTTCAGATGCACAAGTCCACATAACAAAGCCCACTTATAACAGTAATTAATTTGTAGAGAAAGTGATGTATTGCCCACATGAGCAAATAGTCTTCATGCTAATGTGTGTTTAAACATGCGCACCCACTGAAGTGCATCTAAAAATACTTTGTATATAATGAAGCAAGCTGTTGAACAGAATTTGTACTTGAGACACGTGCATTAAATCTCACTCTAGTTTAAAAAATACGTTACATACGCCTGCACTAAAGAGGCAGTACAAAGGCAAAGTAGTAAAGCAGAAACCTGTAAGTCAGATCTCCACCATCTTTATTTTCCTTTTCTTCACCCTGCCCCTCCTTTGAAACTCCTCTGCAAGGCATATAATACCTAGCAGTTAATTCCTAGTTAGTTAATTCCTTTAAAGAGAAAAATAATATCTAGAAATTTCACTTAGATTCTAGCCTTGTGAGCAGAAGCAGATGATGTTGACAACATGATTATTTCCAATATATTTCCATACCTATTCCATAGCCTTCATAGAGCTGCTTTTCACGTTCTATGGTCTGCTTGATGGCAGTTTCCCGTGAACCATGCTGTCTTCCTTGTCTACCTTTAATACTGTTTTGTAATTCTATTTGCTCCAATTCAGCATTGAATCGACACATATAACTGAAAGAAATAAAATGCATTTATGCTAGATGCAATCATGCAAAACTTTGCAAAAAAGAATTACTTTGATAATCTAAGCAGTTATATTACTAAATTTATGTATTTTCTAAATTAGTCAGAGATTTTTCTTAGATTTGAACTACTACTATAATCTTCAAAGTTGCAGCTCATTTAGAACTTCATTTGAATCATAGAATCAAAGAATGTATTGGGTTGGAAGGGACCTTTAAAAATCATCTAGCCCAACCCCAGAGATTTTTTTATTTGCTTTTTCTTTTAAACTATGTTTGTATAAAACTAAGAAACAAAACAAAAACCAAGCATATTATTATAAATCACCTGCTCTGAAAGACCAGTGTTAAATCTAAGTACTCCTAACTTAATTGCTGAATTTCATCACCTCAATAATAATTTTTAAAGTAAAGGTTTTCTTTGGCATGTGTTCTGCATTACCTCAGAAACATTCAATCCAAATTCAAAAAGTAAGTAACACTTTCATTGCCTTTGCAGTATCACTAGCATTGATTAGCAAGTATCATTGAACAGTGTAAGAAATATGTCAGAGCTTCTGAAAGGAAACTGATATACCACACCTGTCTGGGAATACATATATATTATGCTAATTAGCTAACAGGTGAAAAATGCTGACAAGCCACATATATATACATCCAAAAGCACAGAAATAACTGAGTTCCTTTATAGGAGATTCAGTTTTGATATTTCGTGCCCTAAAAATTGACCCAAGTACTGTTTAACCTCGAAGAAAATTAAAGATTAAAGTAGTAAGTAGAATGAAATCTGTGCACTTAAGTGTCACTGAATAACCTGGCTAGCAAATTCATCCAATTACTACTCTCCAAATCATTTAGAGTCTTAAAAAAGCAGAGATATTCTTAAATAAAAAAACCAACTAATTACTGACTTCAGTAATTCTATTGGGAATATATACATATTACAACATATAATTAACCTCAGTTGCAACAAAATCAACTACTTGATATTATTAAAAACAATATATATTAAGTCTGAGTTATCACCGCTTTACAGACCTTATTTAAGAACATTATTTAAAAGACAAATTGAGCTATTTAATTCAGTTTTTTTAACACCAGTCTTACTTTTCAATTAGTTCACCAGCTTCCTTCTTTGTATACTCAATTTTATTGGGGTCAAGGTGACTTTGAAACCATTGCAGTTTTTCTCCTACAAGAATAAACTTAACATTAATGATAACATCATCACTATAGCATCAACATAGATTAAAGATCTTCAAACTTTTTGAAGTAACACCTGATTTTTCAAGATTTTGAATGGCATCATAGATTCACTGATATTATGCAAACCAGGTATGATGGTAGCTGTAACAGAAACATTCTCACATCATTTCAGATGTATTTTATGCCGTCCTTTTAGAAAAAAAGATGTTATGCTTTGCTTTACAGGAAATTAGCATTTAAAATATCACTTGATCAATTGCTTAAGATGGAAACTTAGGAAAGCTCTAAGGGACAAAAAACCCAACACAATGGCTGAGCAAGAGTGCTGATCATCATAATCTTTCAACAGATTAAACTGAAAAGGTGCAGTGTCAATCATACGAAAGAGAAAAATATTCCAGACTGTGTCTCAAAATTTTGAATTTACTTCCTAAGACGGTGCATGTCTGTTAACCTACATACACTATCCTCTTTTACAAGCAATAAAAAGAAAGCACAGAAATAAATACAGTAAATACATATACAGATGTACAAAACAGACATTTGGTCTATATTGCCCTGTTGTCACGTACACTGACTAAAGATCAGGCCATATTCGGCCTCAAATTCAATCCTGTATATACGACTGGAATGAACATGTCAGGTATTTTAGCATTTTGACAAAGTCTATATTAAGATTAACTCAGATTATAGAGAAACAAACACTACTTGGAGTGCCTATAAAGTTGGTAAAACTTAAAATCTATGCTAAAAAGTTGAACGCTATATTCAGTAATAGTAGTTTCTGCTCACCAATGATACTCAAACGCAAAGCTTTGTCAGTCTTCAACCTAGCAGGAAAAAAAAAAAGTGTTAACCAGGAATGAGTACCATACAAATAACTATCTTGAATTTTCTTCCTCAGAAAATCTTTACTTTCCAGAGACAAACATACTTGTGTCACTTGGCCACAAATCTACATTATTAAAATAAAGATTAGCTTTTTTAAGCAGCTTTTTTTCATCCTCTGAAGATTGTCTAAAAGCCAGATAAAAGGAAACGCACAGCATGTGTGAGCTGCTAAGAATTCCACTAACGCATTCAAGAAAAGCATTTTTACTTCTATAGATACCCTAGCATCTGGGATTAGCATTTTTAATGCAAAAGTCTCTAGAGGTGTTGTGGTTTAACACTAGCCAGAAACTAGGCACCACACAGTCGCTCATTCAGTTCCCCAGCTGGGACTGAGGAAGAGAATTGGAAGAGTGAGAAAACTCCTGGGTTGAGATACAGACAGTTTAATAGGTAAAGCAAAAGCCTTGCACAAGCAAAGCAAAACAAGGAACATCCTCTCTAACAAGGAGGGTCTGGTGGAA